>NW_023276807.1:60183741-60475658 GCF_003668045.3 Cricetulus griseus | reverse complement strand
GGGTGGGTAAAAGACCCGAGCTAACATGGGGTTAGCTTCGTTAAATTACAATAAAGCCTCGTGCAGTTTGCAGCAAAAAAAAAAAAAAAAAAAAAATCCTTGGCAGAATTAGAATAGTTTTTTTTTTTTCATTGTACCTTGATTTGGTTTACAAAACACTTCAGTTAAATCAACTGATGCTGGAACTGGAAAACTATCAGACTTATTTGAGAGGGCATTTTTTCTTACCTACCCTTACCCTGGCTCAACAAGCTTCATATCATGAAAACAGGAATACAAACAGAAAATAAGAAAACTAATGAGCTTCTGTGAATCTTTAATCCCAGCAGTTGGGAGGCAGAGGCAGGTGGATTTCGGTGAGTTCGAGGCCAACCTGGTATACAAAGTGAATTCCAGGACAGCCAGGACTGTTACAAAGAGAAACCCTGTCTCAAAAAACCAAAGTGGGGTGGGGGAAGGAAGTGGTTAGCATTTAGCATACAAGAGCAAAACAGCATTAGGAGAGAAGTGATTTCAATATCTGCTACTTCTTTCTTTCTAATGGAACACCAGGCCCCTTTTTCCATACTTTTTTTATTGAAAAAAAAATTCACACAATGTATTCTGATCATGGTTTCCCTTTCCTTGAATCCTCCCAGATTCTTCCCATCTCCCCACCCATCCAACACGAAGCCCTTTCTCTTATGGGAAAGTAAATAATAAAATAAATAAATAAATAAATAAATAAATAAATAAAAAAACCCCAAACAACTCAGAACTCACAAACCCACAAGAAACATACACACAAAAAACCCCACAACACAAAATCAGAAACCACCATGTACAAGGAAAAAACCAGTGAGACAAAAACAACAAATCCAAACGAAGCGATTGTGATTTAAAAAAAAGTCTACAAAAATACCTTTGAGTTGGTTTTAGTGTTGACCATCTACTTCTGGGCATGGGGCCTGCCCTTCAGTGTAGTTAATCTACCCAATGAGGCTCCATTGGAGAAAACTGATTTTCCAGAGAATGCCAGGGGTGAGAGCTCATGTTCACTCGCCCTCTCAGTGCTGGGACTTATCTGTTTTGAACCCATGCAGGTCCTGTTCATGTTACCCAATATCTGCGAGTTTGTCTGTGCACTTGGTCTTTCTGCTCCCTGATCCCTATTTAGGATTGGGTGTTGTAAGTTTCCCACTCCCTGGGTATTGGCCAGTTGTGGGTCTGTGTTTGTTCTCTGATCATGGCTGAGCAAGAAAGGCACTATCTATGGGTACAGCAGAATGTCATTAGGAGTCATACTGCTACATTTCTTTAGCAGAACAATAGTATTTTGTTTTCTCCTGTCTAGCTAGCCTCAGGTTCTTAGCCACCAGATCAGTGTCAGGCATGGGTTCTATCTTGTGGTGTGGGCCTTAAATCCAGAGTGGTTTGTTACCCCCACAACATTTGTACCACTATTGCCCCACAATATATTGTGGGGGCAGGTCACCATTGTAGATTTCAGACTTTGCAGCTAGGTTGATGGTTGCCTTTCTCTTCTGGTAGTGTGCAGTATACATTTTAGTACTATGAACACTAATCAATAGGGGTAAAGCCACCAGCTCAACTCTGTGTTCAATGAGATGTCTTCAGCAATGGGACCTTAGCTTCAGTTTGTGGAGAGCAACCAATAGCTTTGGAAATAGCCTGAGATGTTTTGAGGTTTCCATGGTGTCTCTTTGGCTAATGACTCAACTATATGTAACTATTCCTGGCACTGGATATTTTACTTGGTGGGGAAAGATATCTAAGTGGGGCCTTCTCTCCCCTATTATTTGGTGACTTTGCTTAAATCTATTTCATATATGTAAATATTTTAGGAAGTTTCTATAGTAGTAGGTGTCTGTATGACCTCTCAAATGGCCCTCAAGTGTTAGTTGTCAGCTCTCCGTATTCCCTCTCTTACCCCTTTTATCCATCATACTTCTCACTTAATCTTCCCACTCCAGTATCTCGCCTATCTCCATAACTATGTATGTTGTGGGATATTTGTATATTTGTACACTGTATGAAGATATATTGCTGTGATTGGTATAATAAAGAACTAAATGGCCAATAGCTAGGCAGGAATTATAGGCAGGATTTCCAGGGAAAGAAAGGGAGATGAATCTATGCATGTGGGAACACCAGGAGACATGTAAGAAGCAGGATGGGCTTTACTTGAGAGAATGTAGGTTAACAGAAATGTGTTAATTTAAGTTATAAGAGCTAGTTAAAAACAAGCCCAAGCGTTCATAATTAATAATAAGTCTCCATGTTGTTATTTGGGAACTGGCTGGAGGGACAGATTAAGACTTACTATAATATATTCTATTTCCTCTTCCTTGGGGGATACGTCCTCCTCCCTTACTTGACACCCAACTTCTGTGGTTAAATGGGTTATAGCACTCCTATCAAAATGCTTTACTTTATTGAGGGCTATTTAGCTCAGGCTAGCCTCCAGCATTAATCTCTACCTTCCAAGTGTTAAGATTACAGGCACATATCATGCTCTGCTGAATGTTTTTAAGATTTAGTATTATTATTTTAAATTCTATGTATCACTATGTATACTTATGGCAAGAGGTGTGTAATCTGGAGTTACAGGTGGCAGTCAGTCACCTGATGTGGGTGCTGGGAACTGAAATTGGATCCTCTGCAAGATCAGTGTCTGGACTAGTTTATGTCAACTTGACACAAGCTGAAATTATCTGAAAGGAGGGAATCTCAACTGAGAAACTGCCTCCATAAGAGCCAGATGTCAGGCATTTTCTTAATGATTGATGGGGGAGGGCCTAGCCCAATGTGAGTGGTGCTATCCTGGGCTGGTGGTCTTGGGTTCTATAAGAAAGCAGGCTGAGCAAGCCATGATCAGCAAGCCAGTAAGCAGCACTCCTCCATGGCCTCTGCATCAGCTTTTGCTTCCAGCTTCCTGCCCTGTTTGAGTTCCTATCCTGACTTCCTTCAATGATTGACTACAATATGGAAGGCAAGCCAAATAAATCCTTTCCTCCCTAACGTGCTCTTTGGTCACAGTGTTTCATCACAGAAATTGTAATCTTAACTAAGACAAGCAGTGTGTACTTATTGCCTCTGAACTACCTCTCCAGCTCCTCCCCTCTAAAGATTGGAGACATGCTTATTAATGTTTGTTGAGTATATGTATTAATAGGTTTGTTCTATCATGGTATTTCACTCATACTTGTCATTGTGCTTTGGTCTTCTTGTTCCCTTCCCCCACTCTCCTCCCTTTACCTCCTCTTCTCTCTAGCCAGTTCTCTTTGTTTCTGCGTTAGTTCTTTCTCTGCTTCCTATTGGATGTGTTCCTTTAGCTTATTTCCTACCTCCTTTAGGATCTCTTCCTTCCGTTTAGTAATCTCCCTTCTAGTTTCATGACCTACAAACACGTATTTCTCTTTAGTAAATGGTCATGAGTAGATTGGACTTTCCATTGGTAGGCAGCTAGGTTGTGGTGAGTATAGTTCTAACTTTTTGTGAAACTACTCAACTGTTTCTTCTAGTTTTTACATCTCTACCAGCTGCGTCTGAGATTTCCAGTTGCTCTACATCTTTGCCAAAAATTGTTTTTTATTTTAATTTTTCCATGCATAAAGATTTTGAGCATCTTGACATGTACTTATTATCAGTCATATTCTTTCTGTGGTGTTGTGACTGTTCCATTGTTTGGTGTGTGTTTTATAGTAGTTAATATTTTATCAGTGTTCTGAAATATGTGATGCAGGCTTTAATGCAAGAGAGAGATACTTATTTTAGTCATGATTCTGGAAGCTCAAGTCCAAGATTGGGTTGCTCCATTGGTTCATTCCTCTGGCATAGATGGCACATTCTAAGAGAATATCTTAACCTGGAAAGCAAATGAACAGGATAGGTGAGGTCCTACAATCCACTTTGAGGGCACATCTCTAGTGACCCAAGAACCTGCCACAGGGGCCCATAACAATTCTTAGTACAAACTCTTTACATATAGATTTCTCAGGGACAGAACTCATACTAAAACCATAGCAGTTTGTTTTTCTGTTATTGAATTTTGAGATTTGTGTATTTTGAATCAGACATGGGAGTTGCAAAAATTTTTCCCCTAGACTGTGGACTGTCTTTTTCCTTTCATAGCCTGTTTATAGGCTTGAGAAAATAGTGTGCTTGTCTTGAGGAGGACATTATTCTGCCTACCACAAATATGGATTGAAGCTCTCTAGTCTAGTATGATTGCAGCTTCATTTGATTATGTGGTTTCTATTGGAAAGGGGTTGCAGCTGGGCTCCAATGCTCAGCTCTCCCATCTCCTTTGTCTCTGCAGGATAAGAACTTATTGTGTATTATCTTGACCGTAATTTTTCTGTCACTGAGTTTCTGTATTGTGGCTTTTAATTTGCCATCTTACCAAGAAGTGTTGAGTAAGCTCTATTTCTTATGAGACAGTGTCTTCTGTTTTCCAGAGGCTGGCCGCAACTCACTATGTAGCTAAGGATGAACATGGACCTTTGATCTTCCTGCCTTCACTCCTAAGTGCTGTGGTTGCAGTGTAGGCTACTGTGCCAGGTTTATGTGGTGCTGGAGATTGAACCTAGGGCTTTGTGTGTGCTAAATAAGCATTCAAATAACTGAGCTACATCCTCAGCCCTTAAAATGCACATAGTAAGTATAGAGATGGATATCATTATAGAAGCAATAGGTTTCTAGGGAATGAAAATTGAAGATGTTACCTGATTCCCATTCTGCACAGAAATTCCTTCTATAGCCTTTCCTTAAATATCTGGTTCATTTTCTGTTGTTTTGCTAGTTTGCCTTCAAACTGCCTTTTAAATGTTTATTGATACTTTCAGACAAATGCTACTCTCAGTCTTGATCAGAGAAGCTTCTCTTTGAAGTGAATGACAGTAAATTCAGAGACTCATGTTGTTCAGGATGCTAAGAATAAGTGACTTTTGAGTGCTCAGGCCTAAACCAAACATTTATACCAGTCCCATAAGGCTTAGGGAACATTGTGGGAAAGGGAGAAGAAAGAATGTAAAAGTTGGGTGACAGGGAGAAGGGTTTCACAAGGCTGTCTTCTGAGTATGACACATCCATTGAAATGATGGCTCACAGCAGCCCTCATTGTATGCACTGGACTTGCATAAGACTAGACCTGCCAGAAGTCAGGCTCATGGGGCTCTACCTTTCCCTGGAGAAGTATTGGTTATTGATACATGCTCGAGAGGGGGAGTCATGGTCTTCAATTAGGTATTTACTGATGAGCTTACTAGACTCCAATGGATAGTTCTATATCTGTGTGTGTTTGTGTATTCTATACCATAATGTGCATATTTATTCATTCTATCAGTTTTAATATATTCCTTCTATCAGTTCTAATGAGTATCTATGTCTATATATATGTATCTTATACACCGAACTAGATTCTTGGACTTTCCATTGGTAGGCAGCCATTGTTGGACTTGTTGGACCACAGCCTATAAACCATTCTAAAAAATCCAATGTAGATAGATAGATAGACAGACAGACAGACAGACAGACAGACAGATATTTAAGGTGAATCTTCTTTTTTCAGAAGATCTGGATTAAAGGTGAGTCTTCCACTTCAAATGATTAATTAAGAAAAATCCCTCATAGGTGTACCTGGCTTCTTGGTTTTAGTTAATTCTAGATGTAATAAAGAGTTGACAACCAAAATTAGCTATCATCTTACTCTATATTGTGTAAAACTGTAATTTTTCAGGCTGTGTCTTGCCCTGAGAGACTTTTCACTTTATATCAACCTGCTTCTAAAACCTCTTAAACTGTGCTGTAGTAGCCTCATCATGACCACTATATGGTGAGAGAGTTAACATTAGTAATTAAGACTAAAATGAAAGAACTTATATTTGTCTTGGTCAATTACCAAGGTAGGCTGGGTTATCTGACAAATTGTTGCCAATCAAACCACTGCATGTTGTGAATCTATTGTTTCAAGTTCTGAAATTGTGAAAAGACACATATGTGTTCATCTTTGTTTATGGCATGGTGCTTTCTACATGGGTCTGATGTGGCTTGATAACTGGCTGACACAAACACAATTATTTTTTGTTTTTTTGAGACAGGCTTTCTCTGTGTAGCTTTGTAGATCAAGCTGGCCTTGAACTCACTGAGATCCACCTGCCTCTGCCTCCCAAGTGCTAGGATTAAAGGTGTGCACCACCACTGCCCAGCTCACAAGTTTTTCCTTTAAGTTCTATTTGTATATATTAATTATACATAGTAATGGGTTTCATTATATTTTCATAAATTTTGTGTTTTGATCATATTCACTCCCTATTACCCACATACCCTCTCCCACTCTACTGACTCTCTTCCTAACTAGTCTCCCATCTACTTTCATGTCTTTTGTGTGTATGTGAATGTGCCTGTGTGAAGAGGCCAGAAGTCAGTGTTGGGTGTCTTACCCTGTCACCTTGTTTATTTTTATTTTTTTTTTCAGAGTCCCTTCTTGAATTGGAGCTCAGCAATTGCCTAGATTGCCTGGTCAATTTGCTCCAGCATTCTGTAGGTCTTTGCCCCCTCTTCTTACCAGTGTAGGGTTAGAGAAGTGTGCCACCACATCCAGTTTGTTATATGGGTGCTAGGGCTTCAAAACCAGGTCCTCTTGCTTGTGCAGCAGGGCTTTATCTACTGCGCTATCTCCCTTGTGCCCCCTTGTTTGATTCAATGACTTTCATTAGGGTTGCTTACAGGAACATGGGTAGAGATTATTCACAGGATCATTTGTACCTTATTTGGCTGTACACTGAAGAAAATCTGACTTCCTCCTCTAGCAACTATTAACTGACTGTAGATTCTTAGGAGAAATGTGTTATGTATGTCTGTGCTGGTTAGTTTTACTTCAACTTGATGCAAGCTAGAGTTATCTGAAATGAGGGAATCTCTGTTGAGAAACTGTCTCCATGAGATACAGATGAGGGCATTTTCTTAATTAGTGATTGTTGGAGGAGGGTCCACCCGGTGCTCTTCCTGGGCTGGTGGTCCTGAGTTCTATATGAAAGCAGGTTGAGCAAGCCAGATAGAGCAAGGCAGTAAGCAGCACTCCTCCTTGGCCTCTGCATCAGCTCCTCCTTCGTGTTCCTCTCCTGTTCGGTTCCTGCCCTGAATTTTCCTCAGTGATGGACTGTTGCTGGAAGGGAAAGCTGAAATAAACCCTTTCCTCCCCAAGTTGCTTTGGTCATGGTGTTTCATCACAGCAATAGTAACCCTAACTAGGACAATGTCTGTGATTCATGAGCCCCTCTCCCCAGTTCCTGTCAACTGCCTACAAATCCTCAGAAACATGGGTTGTTTTATTCCAATCTTAACTACTAATACTAACTCTCAAATCACATCACACAGGAAATATATCTCTTCATGTGTGTATATATGTAGGTTACTCAATGTCCTACAAGAGGATTAAAGAGGCTGAAGCATAATTTATGGAGTTCAAAAGAAGTTTTACATAAATGCAAAGAGCATCTCTCTGTCTCTGTCTCTGTCTCTATCTCTGTCTCTCTCTCTCTCTCTCTCTCTCTCTCTCTCTCTCTCTCTCTCTCTCTCTGTGTGTGTGTGTGTGTGTAGGGGCATGACTAGATAATGAACCCTATTGGAGATCTGGAGATCTGCTGGAGATGCTGCTGGAGATGCTGCTGCAGGGTCAAACTGCTGGGTCACATATTTGAGTTGAGCCTCAAGATATAGTCAAGCTATAGAAGCAAAGTGTATGATTGTGAAGGCTATGGAGGCCAAGGGTAGACTTGGGTCTAGAATGGACATGTGGATAGATAGTGTGTCTGAATGGACAAACAGACAACAATTTTAGTAGGCCATGTCAGCAGTGGGATTGTAGTGAAACTGAGGCCTGTAGGACATTTGGGAGTTCTCTGCCCGTAGTTGGATCCTACACACACACACACACACACACACACACACACACACACACACACACACACAATGGAGGCCATTGCTATCACAGAGTTAGGCATCCATCTGTTTAAGGAGTTCAAGTGTTTTCATCCCTTTCTTAGTTTGATGTATTTAATACATTCTTAGTCTGTTTTCCTGATATTTTAATATGTCTGTGTGCTCATATGGTCCCTGTGGTGCTCTGAATGGGAATGGCTCCAAAGGGTTCATATATTCGAATGCTTGGTCATCAAATATATGACACTATTTGAAAAGATTAGTAGGTGTGGCCTTATTGGAAAGACGACATGTGGCACTGGGGAGTGGACCTTCAGGTTTCAAAAGCCCATGCTAGACCCATTCTCCCTCCCTGCTTGCAGATCAGGATGTAGCTCTCGGCTGCTTCTCTAGCACAATGCCTGTCTGCTGCCACGCTCCCTGCCATGATGCCAGTGGACTAAGCCTCTGTAAGCAAGCTCTCCATGAAATGCTTTTTTTGGTAAGAGTTTCCTTGATTATGGTGTTCTTTCACAGCAATAGAACACTGACTAAAATAGTCTCAATTTAATTTGATACATTTATAGTTATTTAAAAGGTGGAAAATATTTTTTTACTTTTAGGAGCAAGTTTTTTCTCAGTCTCTGTTTCGTGCGTGGTGCCAGACAGGTGATGCTGTTTGTGTGCCCAACAGGGATAAAAGTCATGCACTCAAAATGGAATCAAAAGCTGCTTATAAAATGGAGTCTGTCAGGGCAAGGTGCTGTCTGGAAAAAACGACAACAGCATTGTTTTGTATAAGGTGGAGTAATTTAGAGGAGACAGTCAATCTTGGCACAGCCACCCTTGGGATTTCTTGGTTTGTGGCAGACCAGTTCTTATTTTTGCCTCTGTTTTCACATTTCTTTCCTGTGTCTCCTTTGTGCCTTCAGATCTCCCCTTTCCTGGAAAATTACAGTAAACATTGATTTAGGACCCACAGTAATCCTGAGTTAACTAGATTATATCTGTAAAGATTCTGTCTCCAAATGAAAGCCTGACATTCTTGACTTATAGAGTTTTGGAACACCATTCAGTCCAGCAAATCTGTGCTGCTGGGTGAGGGATTTGACACATAGTTAAGTATTTGAAGTATTCACTTAGGGGCTGGAGAGATGGCTTAGTGGGTAAAAGCATTTACCATGCAATTCTGACAACCTAAGTTCAGATTTCCAGAACACATATGAAAAGCCAAATGTATGGTAAATATCTGTATTCCTAGCACTTCCAAATGGAGGTGGGAGGCAGAGACAGGAGAATGACATTGAAGCTCATGAGTCAGCCAGTGTGGCATATGTGGTGCTGTAGCAGCAAACAAATAGAGACCCTGTCTCAAAAACAAAGTGTGGCATTGAATGATAATGGTGGAAAGTACTTGCAGAGCAAAATTGTCCACCTCATGAGCAGGAAGCCACAAATGGGAAGGGGATGAATATAATGCCCCTTACCTTGTTGAGCTTACAACCCCAAGACCTAAAGACACCCCCCCACTAGACTTCACCTCGTAAAGCTTCCACTATATCTCAATAATGCTATACCGAAGATGAGGCCTTTAACAAATGGATATTCAAGACCCAAACTTGAGCAATGGTCATTGTTTTGATTACTATTAGAGATATACTCAACCATTAGCACCCACTCTTCATTTGACTATTTCTTAAAATATATATCTATACAGTCTTCTGCATGCATATATGCCTGACCACCAGAAGAGGGCACCAGATCTCATTACAGATGGTTGTGAGCCACCATGTGGTTGCTGGAAATTGAACTCAGGACCCCTGGAAGAACAGCCAGTGCTCTGAGCCATTTCTCCAGCCCTTCATTTGACTATTAATGTTAGGAATGAGGCTAAATAAACTTTATACACAGTTTCCTGTAGTACTTACTTCTTGACCTCTTAATCTAACTCCAGCTAAGCGAAGATTATAGCATGGTTCTGATCTGATCCCAAACTCATCTGCCTATGCAAGATTCAAAGTTGCATCTAATTTTCCTATAGTTCAAAATATCCTTTAATATTTTAAGGGGTGAAATTAAGATTTTGGTCTATATTGTTGAAAATAAATTGTATTCCTCTTGGAATTTGACAGTTTGCATGTGTTTAGTTTCTTTGAACTCTACATATTTTCTCTTATGTTGTTTTGTCTCTAACATTCCCAAGAAAAATTTTGAAAATGAAGAATGAATTCTTTTTTTTTTTGAGTAATCCCAAGAGCTGGTGCTGAAAGGATGAGCAAAACTCGAGCACATTTGTGATGGACAAGCTCATGTGACTAGAAGGGTAGTTGTCCTTATGACAGGTACATCAATCTTGGGAGGGGCGGGGGGGGGGGGCGGGAGACACTGTGTACAGGGAATGATGAGTATTCCCAAAGAGGGTTGAGTCTGGGTCCCTTTGATGAGGGCTCTTTAGCAGAGGAGGGGAAAGGTTGTAGATATGGTATTAACCCATCTATATATTCCCTCCTTCAAGGTGAATGGATGAGTTTTCATAATCTCAAAGCTTCAATCTTTTCCTAAGACCTTCAGAACTGTTTGGTGTTTAGAACTAGTTACTCCAATGAGAGCATCACCTGCACAGAATATTACTGTAGAATTCTTTCAGCCCCTTCATTTGAAACTAAATGTTTCCATATCAGAACAAAGCTAGCTTTTCTACATCACAGCCTCTAGTCCCACTATCCACCTGTGGATTATTTTTCAGCCTTGTTTTCAGTTACCCTGTCTGTAGTTTTTCCTCCTCTCCCCCACATTTGTTTTACTAATGTCCAGTCCCTTCTTTCCATATTTTTCATGACAGTTTAGTCAAACAGAAAGACGTCCTTCTAGTAAGGAAGCTTTGAACTACTACCCGGTCCAGGCTTGTGCTGCTACCTAGAGCTGCCTCTGCTTCATGTAGCATTGCTGATGTTTATTTCCTTCTAAAGAAGCACAACAGAAGCACATGGGCTGAGCAGGTCCATTTTTGAGTTTTTATTTGTGGTATTTTTAGGGTGCACAGTGGGCAAGACTCCCAAGAATCACTGCCTTTTTGTCTTTATGCATTTGTTGGTAATTTCAAGTCAGTGTCTATTTTAGCAGTCGCCTGCCTTCCTGCATTTTCAGCTAACATTATTAGCATATATGAGTTGAAAGCATCTGTTCCTTCCCCTTTTAAGTCCCACCATCCAGAACAACATGTGTCCTAGTTTCAGGAATCAGACTTGGCAGATGTGGAATGCTTATACTGAACACTTTGCCCGTGAAAGAGCTGCCTTGCTGCAATCTTGTGTTTTTTTTTTTTATTGTGACAGTGAAGAGCAGATTGAATGACGCCCCTGGTAAGGGTCCTTTGCTTTTATTGTGGGGTTAAAATGGGAGATCTATCGTATCAGAAGTGACTGGTGGAAGAAAGTTTGGAGATTCCTGTCTCTTGACAATGCGTGCCAAAACACAGAGGCAGAGGTGAGGCCACATTGCACATGTGTGCTATACTTATATAGCACATGAATCCAACTCCATACAATTTTTGAGCATTAGTCTAGATGATATCTAGTGCACTTTAATGAAATGGTTTTCTACTCCCATCATGTAACTTGCTGGAAGTTGGGGGTCACTGAGTATTAGAAGTTAAAAAAAATCAGTGTTTAGCTGCAGAAGTGCCCATCTCCACTGTTAGCTCTGCTTTTGATTGAACTTATTCTGTACCAGGAAGTCACAGTTGATGAAATGCACACATCTCTTACTCAGGGCATGTTTACATTTATGAAGCAGCCAGGCTCATCCTGCTGCTGTATGAGCCTGGAGGGCCTGCAAGAGTTCATCAGGAAGTGGATGCATTTTCTTCCCATGGAGATGTGTGGAAAGGAAGAGTTTGTGCTAGAGGACTGTGCCAGGCAGTTTCCTGGGGGTCCAGAATTGGCTGAAGGCATATGGTCCTCTAATAGGCCTCGGATAAGTTACAATGCTACTAAGAAATCATGGTCAGTTAGTCATAGAGTCCTTTTCTATTTCCCAAACATCCCTGCAACTCTGTTCTTTATTTTTACTGCTACTGTCCATGTTTGGCACTCACAACCTCACACCTGAACTCATGTTAGTGCTCCTGTTTGGATCTGAAATACTGGCAAGTCTCATATGGTAGAAAATTGGTTTCCAGCTTGGCACTATTGGGAGGTTGTAGAATATATAGGATACAGGCCTAGTGGGAAGTTTTTGGATCATTGGGGTTTTTACCCTTAAAAGAGATGTTGTGAGGCTGGAAAGACTGCTCAGTGGTTAAGAACATTGTCTGCTCTAACAGAGGACCCAGGTTCAATTCCTAGCACCCTCATGCAGCTCACAGTTGTCTCTAATCCAGTTCCAAGTGATTTGACACCCCCATACAGACATAAATTCAGGCAAACACCACTGCACACAAAATAAAAGTAAATAACTCTGTCCCTATGTTCAATGGTATATAATAAACACACTGAGCTCCCAGGAACTGAAGTTTCTCCAGCACAGATATCAGTTACCCTGATCCCAGTTTTCTGTCCATGTATCTGTCTGTTTGTCACTTTCGTCATTCCCTTGCCACCAGAGTCAGATCTGTCTTTGGAGCCTTAACCACATGTCTCTAGCTCTTCCTAGGCTATTCCAAACCCTGTGAAGTTCAGCCTGGTCTACAGACTGGATTTCAAGACAGCCAGGGCTAAGCAGAAAGATTCTGTCTTGAACACCCCCTGAAACACACACACACACACACACACACACACACACACACACACACACACACACACACACACACACACACAGACACATGCACAATAGATAAACTTAGATCCAAGTGTTGTGTTTTTACCATGATGGCATTTGAAATGTGAAATATTCCTCATAGGATCATATATTTGAACAATGTCCCTCAGCTGGAGGTGCTGTTGAAAGGGTTGTAGAACTTTTTTGTTTTTTGTTTTGTTTCTGTTTTTTGTTTTGTTTTTCAAGACAGGGTTTCTTTGTGTAGCCATGGCTGTCCTGGAACTCACTCTATAGACCAGACTGACCTTGAACTCACAGAGATCTGCCTGCCTCTGTTTCCTGTGGAACATTTAGGAGCCTTGCTGGAGGAAAGGAGTTCCTGGGAGCTAGTCCCACTTCCTTTCTCTCTCTGTTTTCTGAGTGTGGATGCAATGTTAGAGCTAGCCTTCTTTCTCTTGCCTGACTGATGTTGACCTTGCCCGATGCCATGACAGTCCCAGGACAAGAGTTGAGTGACTCTTTCAACCACATGGAAACTGACCACTAAGGCCCTGTAGAGTCCTGCTGAGAGCTTGTGGGAGGTAGATGTTTCCCTGATCCATTTCATACAGTGAGATGCAAAGGCTATAGGAGGGCGTGGAACTTTAAGTCTGGAACATTCTAGATCTTGCTTGAAGCAGCATCTTCATCATTGGTCTGGATGTAATTTTTCTCCTTTGCATAAAAAATGTAAGACAAACACTGTTGGCACACACCTTTAATCCCAGCACTTGTGAGGCAGAGGCAGAGGCAGCCTGGTCTACAGAGCAATTTCCAGGACAGCCTGGGCTACACAGAAAAAATCCTGTCTTGAAAAACAAACAAAAAAGTAGTCACAATTACAGCACTTTCCTGGGTTCTGTGCTGGGGCCTTTACAGAGATCATCTGGTTAAAGTAGGATTAGGGCTGGGTATAATGGTGCACACCTACAATCCTACCACATGGGTAACAGAGGCAGTGATTTTTTTATGAGTTCCAGACTAGCCAGGGCTACACAGTAAGACTCTGTCTCAAAAAAAAAAAGTATTTTCAGTGGGCCTTTTCTTCAATATACCCAGTGAGAAAGAGGCCCTTTCTAGACACTTTGAATTCAGACATAGCCTCAAGAACCATGACACCATAGTTTCTGTGGTTTAAGTGTTCAATTTGTGATACTTTCTTAGGGTTGCCCTAGCAATATAATATATAGTGGGCTCTATATCATCTCCCAGTATTTGCTTCCCACATTCATGCAGCTAATGTTTGGTGAGAGTTGGTCACATGCCAGATGCTGTGCTAGTCTTCAGGATACAGTAAGAACCAAGGCTGGTAGTTCCTGCTCCTCAGAACATTTGCCCCTGTGTAGGCTAAGGCCAGTGGTTAGACATCAGAATCCACAGAAAGTCTTTTGATTAGTAGAGTGGAGTGCACACAAGCATGGCTTTCTGGAAGAGGTACCAGTTAAATCTGATGTTTCAAATGAACTGTAAAGAGGACAGAAAGAAGGATGGCAAGCCATGACAAGTGGTGTTGACATTTTCAGCCACCACCCTGAGATATCACTATATGCATTGTGGTTGAGTTAAACAGAACATGACCAGATAGGCTGATGGTACAATGCATCACCTTGTGGTGATATATTATTTATGATTTATTAAATCTTGTACGAGGATGCAGAAAGCAAAGTCAAGTAGTGATGGCACACACCTTTAATCTCAGGACTCAGGAGACAAAGGCAGATGGATCTCTCTGAGTTTAAGGCCATCCAGGGCTACATGAGATTGGATTGGTCTAAAAGAGTAACAGAGCTCAGACTTTTGATCCCAGCACGGGGATAACATGCCTTTAATCCCAGCCCTAGGGAAGTGGTGACAGGAGTGTTATGGCTAGGTGGAGAAAGGAATATAAGGAGGAGGAAACAGTATCTGAGAGCTTTTGCTGTTAAAATGTCCTGAATGTTTTTGGTGTATGCTGTAATGTTTCCCTGTTAATCTTTGACACTGTTGATTTATGTTTTCTCTTTCTTTTGGTGAATTTTACTAAGGTTATGCCAATCTTGTTTATCTTTTCAAAGAACTAACTCTTATGTCTGTTGGTTCTTTTTATTCTGTGGTGATTTAATTGGAAAATGAACTCCATTGCCTCATAGAGAGTGGCACTATTAGGAGGCATGGCCTTGTTGGATTAGGTTTGGCTTTGTTGGAGAAATTGTGTCACTGGGTTGGGCTTTGTTGTTTCAGATGCTCAAGCCAGGCCCAGTGTCTCACTCCCTGCTGCCTGCCAATCTGGGATACAGAAATCTCAGCTTCCTCTCCAGTATCATGTCTGCCTGTAGTGCTACCATGTTTCCTGCCATGATGACAGTGAACTAAACTTCTGCACTGTAAGCCAGCCCCATTTAAATGTTTTCCTTTATAAGAGTTGCTGTGGTCATGGTGTCTCTTCACAGCAATAGAAACTCACAGCAAAAGATACATTGTTTTCTTAGTTTCCATTTCATCAATTTATGTTCTGATTTTCATTATTTCTTCTTAACTGCTGGATTTGAGTTTGGTTTGTTCTTGTTTTTCTTGAGTTTCATCATGTCATTTTTTTGTGCTCTTTCTGATTTTTTAATGTAGGCACTTGAAACTTCAATTCCCATTTTAGAACTGCTTTCAATATGGGTTTTTTTTTGTGTGTGTTGTGTTTTTATTTTCATTTAATTCTGGGATTAAAATTTTTCTCTTGATTTTCTTTTCTTTGACTCACTATTCAGTTAATGTGCTGTTTAATCATCATGAGTTTGTGTAATTGCTTGAGATTCTTTTGCTGTTGATTTTAAGCTCTATTGCATTGTTACCACATAGGATAAACACTGATGTTATTTCAGTTTTTTCTGAATTTGTAAAGATTTGTTTTGAATGCTAGTATGTGGTCTATTTTAGAGAAATGTCTATGGGCTTCTGAGTGGAATGTATATGCTTTCTGTTTGGATGGAATATTCTATAGCTATTTGATGAATGTCATTTAATTCTGATGTTTCTCTATTAATTATCTGGAATTGACCTGGAAACCTCTTGCCTGGGGACAAGCTCTCATATTATTGGAAGGTACTATGCAGGCCGCCAAGGGAAAAAACAGTCAGTGATCTGACTCAGCAGTAAACCCTGTGAACTACAACAATGATTAGCCTGGGAGGATATCCCCAAAGGGTGCGATGGTGGCACTTTTACCTTGTAGTGTAACTAACAGCGAACTAACTGAACTTAAGACCACTTAATTTGTAGGAGTTCATGCCTGGTACTTTAAAGCTAGCTAACTACCTGTGGCTGTAGAGGCCACAGACTCTAGAGGAGAACCTACTGCTGCCATTTCGAAACTAAGATCTCTAATTGTACTCTAAATATTTATCTAAGTATAGTTCTCACCTCTCATCAAAGAAGCTTATTTTTATAGCAAAAAGGATATTACAGAGAGCCACAACTGGCGAGATGCAGAGAATAAATAGTTGTGAGGTGTCTAGCCTAAGTTGATATGTACATCCCCTACATCTATAAGGTTCAGGGAACATCCTAGAAGAGGTGGGAAGATTTTATAAGCAGGACATCTGCTGTTAGATAATGTCTTCTAGACATGACAGGGAAACTGCAAGCATAAAATATCCAAAAATAGGATTGCCTTAACAAGACCTGCATGGCAACTACAGTAGTTGACATGATGACAGGGACTGCAAAAATGCCATAAGGCTCCTATGCCTAGATCAAGAGCTACAGGCAATCTATGGCTACTGAGAGGAAGATCCAGTTTTCTCCAGAGACAAGCTCCATGATAGGTTATCCAGTCTTAAGTGGTCAGTCCTAAATGCATACACATACCAACAACACTAAATGGATACAGTACAGGGGTAAATACAGTAGTAATGTATGAGGTACTCAGAAAATTTAAATAAAAAAGCAAAACTAAATTCTAGGAAATTAAAGAAAGGAAAATATCTGAACAAAAACCTTGCCAAGGAATGAATATATATGTATATGATATATATATGACAGATGAACATAAAAAAGTGTTCAACATCATAATTTATGAGGAGGCTGAATATTAAAGCCACTACACATCTATTAGAATGGCTCAAATCCTGTCAACATCAAACACAAGGATGTAGAACAACAGGAAATCTCTTATTAATTGGTGGTGGAATGGCTGATGATAAAGCTACTTTTTACCTTACAAACTAAATATAACATTTATCATATGACCTAGCAATTATGCTTCTTGGTATTTAATCAAATCAATAGAAATTTTATGTCCTCACAAAATGTGCAAATAAATTTTTTTTTTTACAATTGGTATAGCTCAGAAGCAAGCAAGATGTCTTTCAGTAGGTGATTGAATAAATCAACTGAAATACATAGACAATAAAGGATGTCTCATCACAAAAAGCAATGAACTCTCAAGCCATGGAAAGATATAGAAGGACCTTGAATACATACATGTAAGTGAAAGGAGCTGATCTGAAGGTGCTGTACACCAAATGGTCCCAACTCTGACATTCAGGACAAGGCAAGACTACAAAGACAGCAACAGGATTAGGGGAAGGGAGGGTAATGGTGCAGAGGACTTCTAGGTTTGTGGAACTACTCTGTAGAATGTCAGAATGATGGATTCATGCCATTAGACACTTCCGGGAACCAGAAGTGTGCAAAAGCAGAAGGATTTGTACAAAAGCAACAATAAGCCCAAGTGTAGATAGAGCATGTACTTTGGGTGATTTTGTGTCAGCACAGGTTCATCAAAGGTCCACCACTAATATATAATAAGTCTGTGCTTTCTGCTCAACAGAATCCTGAAAAATAAGGACCCAAGTGTGGTTGGGACTTGTCTTGTACTCTAGGCTTTACACTCTTCTTCCTTCTCTACACCTCATGGCTGAGTCCCAACCATTTCTTTTATTTCACTCTTGGTGTCTATTTTCATATTTCCCTTTTTAATTTTGGCCACATTTGGAATGTCTGTTTCCTGTTATGATGTTTCCTCTAACAACTAATTTCTAGTGAAAATACTCTTCCTTTTCTGGTTCCCAGTAACCTTTAACTTCTTGTTCAGTATTTCAAACTTCTACCAGCTATTGGCTCAATTCTATTTCAGTGGATCTGTCCTTTGTCCATTACCATATGGCTTCAATATGCGTGTTTTCAGTATCGCTTAGCATGTATCATCAGAGCATTTACAAAGATGTCCAAAATGAAGTCTAATTAAAATCAGATGGGACTTCTTTGAAACACTTTCTTATCAATTAACAGTACAGCTGCTTGGCTGAAGCAATCTCATACAAAACAGACACTATCTCTTCTAACTTCTCTTTGCAGATAAAAAAAAAAACCTGAGGGTCAGAGATGTTACTGTGTTGTTAATTATGAAGGTCATATTGCAAGAAAGAAGTAAGCCTGGATTTTTATCAGAAGGTCTGTGTGTGAGGACCCCATCTTCATGTGTTCCCTGTGAGTTACCTATCCCCTTCTGCAGTAGCAATGCTTATATAAGGCAAAACTGATGCATTCCCTGCTGGTTCTCCATCTTCCTCTTTTTTTTTTTTTTTGTCAGCCAAATGAAGTTTAAATATGTTTTCTTTAAGGTCACATATTATTCCTTTAAAAAAGGGAGTACAGTGGTACTTGACGAGTGGCTTTAGAGTCTCACCAGGTACTCTGACACCTCAGAAAATGAAGGCCCCTGGCTGCTCAGGGAGATTACTTGGTTGTCAGAGTTCTTTATCTGCAAGCTCCAGGCTTGGATTTGATCCCCAACATGACATAAACCTGGTGTTGTGATGCAGGTCTATAATCCCAATACTCAGGAGGCAGGAGGACCAGAAGTTCAAGATCATCTTTGACTACATTGGGAGTTCAAAGCCAGCCTGGGATATGAGGTCCTATCTTTTTGTTGTTGTTTTCATTTTTAAAAAGAGGCCCAGTGAGTTAGACTGATTTCCCTAGCATTATACAGAACATGGTAACCATTGTGTGTACCAAGGGGCAGATGGAAGTGGATTGAGAGTGATAAGAAAGGATTTTGGAAGGATTTGAAAATCCATTATTAATTTTGTGTGAAGAGAATCCAGTACTTTTAAAAACTTGTTCCTGGGTCAGAGGTAACAGCAATGTCCTAAACTATTCAGAAGATGAAAAGCAGAAGTTTGTGTTGGCAGTCATCTTTAGACCTCCCCCTCCCCCATAAAAGTGAATGTTCTTTAGTTGGCGCAAGGATTGCTTGGCTTGTCAATTTCATTGTTTTTCTAGGAATTTGAGACAACAAAAACACTCTGGCCTTCACTCACATTATTATTTCTGAGTTTATTTTGCTATTAAACTTACTATGATTTCCAGAACATTTAACCTTTGACCTCTAGCATCCTGCCTTCATAAGACCCAAGTAAGGTGGAAGGATATTGTGTCCAGGGAAACATCAGAGAATTGTTGTTTCAACTCTATTGCACCAAAAAGCAGTATTTTATCCTGTTTTTTTTTTCATATATTGCCCTGTAGATTGTTTTAGCTTTCTTTTGAAAAACAAAGCCCAAGTATTTATGAATTACAACTTCTGCAATAATAAATTTGAAAACAATATTTTAAGTGCTTAGCCTTAAAATACCCTTGAACTCATTTTTTGTTTTTCTTCTTCCCCTTTCCTTCCCTTTCTCCCTCCCTCTCTTTTTCTCTTCATCCATCCATCCTTCCATCCATCTTCCTTCCAGGCTGAGTGATGGGATTGCAGGTTTTGTGTATCCAGGACCAAGTTGGATCTTCTAATGCCTGACAAACGTTGAAGTTGATAATTTAATTTCTGTGCATCTTGATTTCACTGTATATGGAATATTGACTACTTTGCTTGGAGAAGGGGGAGTGTTAGGGGCTGCTGTTAAGGTCATATGTTGAAGTCCTAAACCCTATTATCTCAAGATGTGACTGACTTTGGAGATAGGAGTCTTTCAAATGGTAATTATGTTAAAAGTTAAGGCCCAGGGCGCGCGCGCGCGCGCGCGCGCGCGCGCACGCACGCACGCACACACACACACACACACACACACACACACACACCACCACCCACCACACCACCACCACCACCACCACCACCACCACGTGGAGACATATGGAGAATGTAACTGCCTACAAGCCAAGCAGAGAGCTGAGGAGGACCCAAGCTTGCAGGTGCCTGTGTTATGGTGGCTTCAGTTTTCTCTGGTCTTGACCCTAGCACAATTATTGACAGGGCAATAGAGTAAGTAGTCAAGAGTTAGAGCAAGGACAGGAAGACAGACTATTAGAAAAAGAGCTTAGAAGCAGAGGCCTTGATCTTAGCAGGAATAGAGTTACGTTTTTATTCTTTCTGTTGTCCCCTCCCTCGTGCCTCCTCCAAGATGGGCACTTTCAAGGAAAGGGCTCTATTCTTCGAAGAATCCCATTTTACCCACAATTCAGCCCAAGCAGCTGTATATGTAAAGTTGAAAAGTTCACTGGGGAAAAAGTAACAGTACTCTTGTGTGAGCCCCCAGGTGAGGATGTCCTGAAACTGTTTTAATCCCATCTGCCTAGCATTGCCCACTATTGTCAATTGTCTCTTACATCCTGTTCCAGGCCCTGAGATCTGGAGTTGCCACCGCTGCGTGCTATCTCTGTATCTTGACCACCATCATTTTCTCTACTTCTCTGTAGATGACAGCACTATCTACAGCTCAGCTGGAGTGACTATCACCACATGACTATCACCACATGGCCATTCCTTTTGTCTGGTTGTGGGGGCTTGGTTGTCAGTCCCAGAGCTAACCTTCTGCCTATCACTTTAGTTTTGGCCTTTTAGTTGATAGAACTGAGACAAGAAGCACATTTGTTTCAGTCAGTTTGTGGCACTTTAAGGCACCCTAGGAACCCAACAGAAGCTGTTCATAGAGAGCACAGAGTTCCCCCTTTCTCTGGGAAGGCCTTCATTGACCTTTCGGGACTAGCTAGATCAGATGGTACTATTTAGAAAACTGTGAGTTAACTGTCATCTGGCCACAGAAACCTGATATTCAGCTTTAAAAAAAAAAAACTTGTTCTTGGATAGTAGATGTAAATCAAAGAATAACCAGGCTACAATCCACAGCCCCAGAGAAGCTAAGTAACAAGGAGGACCCTAAGAGAGATGCATGGATACCCCTGGGAAGGGGAAATAGATGAGATCTCCTGAGTAAACTGGGGGTAGCAGGGAGAGTATGAGGGATTAGAACATGAAGTAGTGGGATGCCCGAGTTGGGGGGGGTGGGATGGAGGGGGAGAGTAATGGAAGAGATATCTTGTTGGGGGGTAGATTTTGGGATTAGGGAGGAACCTGGTGCCATGGAAACTCTCAGGAGTCCATAAGGATAATCCCAGCTAAGACTCCTACCAGTAGTGGAGAGGGTCCCTGAACTGGCCTTCTCCTATAATCAGATTGGTGACTACCCTAATTGTCATCAGAGAACCTTCATCTAGTAACTGATGGAAGCAGATGCAGAGATCCATAGCCAAGCACTGGGCCAAGCTCTGGGAGTCCAGTTGAAGAGAGGGAGGAGGGATTGTATGAGCAAGGGGGTTCAAGATCATGACAGGGAAATCTACAGCTAACCTGAGCTAGTGGGAGCTTACAGACTCTGGATTGACAGCTAGGGAGCCTGCATGGGGCTGACCTAGGCCCTCTGCATGTGGATGACAGTTATGTAGCTTGGTATGTTTGTGAGACCACCTAGCAGTGGGATCAGGACATGTCCCTGGCACATGAGCTGACTCTTTTGAAACCTATTCCCCATGCTGGGTTGCCTTGTCCAGCCTTGATGCAGGGGGAGGAGCTTGGTCCTGCCTCAGCTTGATGTGCCATGCTTTGCTGACTCCAATGGGAGGCCTGCCCCTTTCTGAATGGAGGAGGAGTGGATGGGGCAGAGGAGAACAAGAGGCAGAGGGAGGGAGTGGGAAGAGAGGAGAGGGGAGAACAGTGGTTGGTATACAGAATAAATGAAAACATTGAGTAAAACAGAAGAACTGGAAAAAAGACTTATCTTGGCTGACAATTTTAGAGGTTATAGGTCATGGTAGGTTGGCATTGAGGACTTGGGGTCTGTGGAGAGATGGCACGTCATGGTGGGAGTACATAGTACAGGAAACCGCTCACCTCATGGCCAGGAATGAAAGAGGGAGAAAGAACTGGATGGTGGTGGTGGTGGTGGTGGTGGTGGTGGTGGTGGTGGTGGTGGTGCACACACCTTTAATCCCAGCACTCAGGAGGCAGAGGCGGGCAGATCTCTGAGTTTGAGGCCAGCCTGGACTACAGAGTGAGTTCCAGGACAGCCAAGGCTGTTAGACAAAGAGACTGTGTCTTGAAAAATGGAAAAAAAAAGAGGAAGAGACCAGTACCATAGTCTCCCCTTTATGCACATGCCCCAGTGACCTGAAGATGTTCCATCAGGCTCCACCCTTTACCATTCCCACCTCCTTTCAAGAGCAGCAGGCTTGAGACAAGATTAATACTCAGGCCTTTTGGGAAATGTTCAAGATCCAAACAGTAGCAAGCATTGTCAGACTGTGACATATTGGCTAAGTCTCATTGGTCTGTGGGAATCTATTTTCCCACAGAAAGCTCCCGACATTTTGATGTTTAGCAAACCTTCCAGCACATTCTAATGGGAAGCCACATTTGGAAACCACTGGGATTAGGTCATCTCTAAGATTTCTGCCTGTTCTAGCATTCTATGTTTCTATGGAAAAGATTTAAATCCCTGACCTCCCAAGAATGAGGTTGGAACCTGGAATGGAATAAGCAATGGAATCAGGTTATCTTTGTCATACAGTGATTATGCTCTTGTTTCAGGAGTTATAAAATTTCCCAGGACAGCACGAGGTGCAGGGGCCTGGTTGGAAGGGCACCACATGGACAGGTAGAGATACTGTTGCTGATTCTTGAGATCATCGGTCAGAGACCAGGTGTGACTCTGGAAGGATGACTCTGGGAGCCTAAACTGGGCAGACACATGGATTGAGGGTCTTACCTGAGTTTCCAGATTTGTAATACTCTGGCAACGTGGCCTTGCCCAGCATAGTTTGAGCCCCAGTTTTCCCACTTTCAAAGTTCATGTCTTTTTGTCCTTTCTATTAATGGAACAAACAATTGAGAATGATTATCAAAGTGCATTGGAAAGTGTGAATCTGTTTTGTTAGTTGCTTAGTCTATTGTTAGACTATAGCAATAATAATGAGCTAAGGCTAGGGCACTGAAGGTTGGAGGGTGGCTGAGACATGAGGCAACTCTTTTAGCTGCATTTTCTAGAGTATGTTTAATTAAACTTGCAGCTTTGGTTAAAACCTCACTGTATTAGTTACTTCTGTGTTGCTGTGGTAAGACACAGTGACTAAGGCAACTCATGGAAAGAAGAACGTATTTTGGTCTATGGTTCCAGAGGAGTAATAGTTCATAATGGTGGCAGTGGCATGGCAACAAGCAGCAGGTATGGCAGCACTCAGTAGGCATGGCAGCTGGAGCTGACATCAGCAACCACAAACAAGAAGCAGAGAGAGACAGAGACACAGAGACAGAGACAGAGACAGAGAGAAGGAACTGGGGTGGGGCAGTGGACTCTCAAAGTCACCCCCAGTGGAGTATTTCCCCTAGCAAGGCTGCACCACTTCCTCAAACAGTGCCACACCCTGGGGACCAAGTGCCTGAGTTTATGGGGGACATATTTTTTTAATATTATTGAAACCACAATGTTAGCCAAAACCTGTAATGAAATTAGATATCTGGAAATGGATTAATGAATCAAAATCTGGTTTAAAGTTCCCAGGCCAATGTTCATGGAAGGATCTACATCCAGGTTCTAACCCCAGATTTGGTGCTCACTTCCCACATGATGCTACTCTTCTGACTGTGAATGTCAAGCCACCAGTTGCATTTTGCTCCTCAGTTTTCCCCAGAACTTCCAAAGGAAAACTCATTTGATGGTTCTGAGACAGATAAAAGGCATCCCCCTTCTTCCTGGGGGTCCTGGGCAGGTATTAAACAAATCAGTTAAAAATTCCATATCCTGCATGGCTCCAGGAACTGACCCGACTGGCCTGCAGGAGAATGGAAAGAGACACATAGACACACAGAAAGACACACCTGGGATCAGGTGGTCTGAAGTCTTTGATGGAGAAGCCACAGGACCTTGGATGCTCAGTGTGTTCATTTTATACAGTTAAACAGGGAGGTGTATTATTGCACACAGCTGACTCAAGAAGGCAGCATTTATGATACACAGTTGGATCAAGGCGGCAGGTTTCTCTAATCTTGGTAGGGCAATCTCTGTAGGGGAGCAGTCTCTAGCTGTCATATCTCAGGATAGAAAGCGACCATGGATATATTCTGTAAACACGTTCAACATTCATACATTGACCCCATGGGAAGGTTTTGCCACTCCCATGGGGCTGAAGTATTAGAGTCCTCGACATGGCCATATCATGTCACTCAAGACTTAATTTACTCAGGGCTTCCTCTGTTTTCTATGTAAAATCACTGTTAGTGTTAATGTTGTGTTCTTTCTGTTCTATTTTGCCTCCTCTCTCTCTCTCTCTCTCTCTCTCTCTCTTGTGTGTGTGTGTGTGTGTGTGTGTGTGTGTGTGTGTGTGTGTGTGTGTGTGTGGTGTGTGTGTGTGTGTGTGATGCATGTGAGGCATGTGGGAACCATCCTCCATCTTCCCACCTTATTCATTGACACAGACTCTCATTTAAATCCAGAGCTCACCAATATGGCTAGTCTCATTAGCCAGCTTGTGCACCCAGCATTTATGTTGGTTTTGGGGATCGATGTGCTCAGTAGAGAAAGAAGGGTCAGGTATAGATGAGGGTTTCACATGTTGTCTCACACTGCAATGTAAAGATCTTATTCAGGCCACATCTCATACAGTGCAGCCATAGTCCCCCAGGACACACAATCGGCATTTTCACCTTTTAGTCTTCAATTCTGGGAAGAAACCTAGAGCCTTGGGGATGCTATACAAAGATGCTACCACTGAATGACAAACAACTCCAGCATTATTAGTTCTTAAAAACTCTCTGGAGACTCAAGTGCACATTGAATTTGAGGCCAGTGAGTTATTTTTGTTTGTTTTGTTTAAATATTTGCAAGGAAAAATTCAGATTCTACTCCAGCAGGTGTGGGGCAGGTTCCAGACTCCACACACCTAACAATCCCCAGCTGAGGCCAATGTAGGTCCTTGATCCCATGAGTGCTATGGCCCAGATGACATGCCTCAGCCTCTCAGACACTTACATGACCCTATTTGCTGTGGTACTGTGGCAGGTTTCTAGTCTGTGATGGAGTGTGGTAGAGGTAACATCTGTAACAGGAAATAGCTTTGGCTAAAAGACAGTTCAGTTTGGAGATGGTTTATGTATTAGGGAAGTGTACATGCTCCAGATAAATGGGATTGTGGACCTAATGACATTATTTAGAAACAGTTTAAATGAAAATGAGCAGTTGGTCCTGTATATGCCTCTCCCTGGGTCCTGGAATGCCTCTGTTTAGTGTAACAAGTGCTGATGTGGCCTCCTCATGGCCTCTGAAAAGGGGCAGTGCTCTTTCAGCAAATGAAAACTCCCTGCAAACAGCAGGAAGGCTGTAAACAGTTTCCAGCTTCATATTTGAATCTGTCAAGTGTGGATCCTATAAAAACAACCTGCTTCCCAGCTTGGCCTCAGAGCCTGGGCTATGCCACATTCTTCACTGAGCACTTTCCCATGTCATGAGGGTGAGTGGGGAAAGAGGGAGAGAGGAAGCCAAGGTCGGAGGCTGGCTACAATCTGATTCTTCTCAGACAGGCAGGGAATGCTGATTTGCTTTGAGACTTCTTTTAATAAAGATTTATTTTTAAGTGTGTGTGTGCTCACGCATGCAGAAGTCCACAGAGGCTAAAGGAATTGGGGTATTGGATCCCCTGGAACTGGAGTTAAAGGTGGTTGTGAGCTGCCCAGTGTCAGTGTTAGGAACCAAACTCAGGTTCTCTGCAAAAGCAGTATTTGCTTTTAACCACTGAACCATCTCTTTAGCCCCTAAGGTTTATTGTCATTGGATTCTCTGCAGGACTGTCACACACAGCCACATATTAGAACCAACAAGGAAATTCAGGTAGTACTGTTTTTTAAGACCTCACTAGTTCAGGTTCCCCATCTTGGGAATGGGCTTAGGACAAGGTAGATTTTAATTTCTCCAGGTGATTCTAATGGGTACCCAGGTTGTAGAAGATAGTGGAGTATTTTTTTTTCTCCACGTATTTATGGAGACGTTACTAAGTGTGCATGTTGTAGTGGTTTTGAGCTGTAATAACAAAACATCATGAATGGCTTATAAACAAGAGGTTTTATTTTTCGCAGTTCTAGAGGCCTGGAAGTCTAAGACCAACCTGTTGGCAGACTCCGTGTCTGTAGAGGCAAGCTGAGTGGAATGTGGTGGTTTGAAAGAAAGTGAACCCCAAAGGGAGTGGCACTATTAGGAGGTATGGCCTTGTTGGAGGAAGTGTGTTACTGTGGGGGTGGGCTATGAGGTGTTTTGTTTTTTTTTTTTTTTTTGCTCAAGCTTCCCTCAGTGTGACTGTCAATTGACTTTCTGTTGCCTGTAAGATGTAGCAGTCTCAGCTCCAGCACCACATCTGCCTCCATGCTGTCATATTCCATGTCATGATGATAATGGACTAAACTCTGACACTGTAAGCAGACCACCCCAACCAAATGTTTTCTTTATAAGAGTTGCCATGGTCATGGTGTCTCTTCCTAGTAATAAAAACCTTAACTAAGACACCTCTCAAGTTGCTTATCTTAGGTATCTGTGATAAAGAGCAATAGAAAGATGACTAAGACACCAGTATTACTATCATTTGTATTTGCTAATTATTAATATTCTTCTATATTTACTTTAGCATTTGCTTTAAAGAAAGAAGAGCTGAAAAAGAAAAAAGAGTGATACAGCTTCTCTTTTTTAAAGGCTGTGTATTAATCAGGGTTCTCCAAAATAAAAGAACTGATAGAATGAATATGCAGACATATATGAATAGGAATACATGCATATATGGCATTAACTAGAGTGGGTTATAGGCTGTGGTCTGGGTAGTCATCAGTCAATGTGGGAATCCCAAAGAAGTAGGTTCTAATACCAGGAAAGGAATGCCTCAGCAACAGAATAGATGAACTTGCCAGCAGGAGTGAGGGCAGCCAGGCAGAAAGCAAAAGCTAACTACTTCCATGTCCTTATATGTAGACTGCCACAAACCCACAGGTTTGGCCAAGATTTAGGGTGGGTCTTCCCAATTCAAATGTTCAAATCAAGAAAATCCCTTACAAGTATGCCCAGCTCCTTGGTTTTAATTGATTCCAGATATAGTCAAGTTGACAAAAAAAAATTAGCCATTACAATTTCCTTGACACACAGTCACATCTTATGTCATGCTTCATTTCCAAATGAAAACAATAACTAGGTCATAATTCTGTCTAATATGATAAAACCATCTCATGAACAAGTGCAAATGTGTTACATATTTTAGAAGAGATGGTAATGTCCCTTGAGAAATGCTTAGTCTCAGTGTCTCAAAATTTAAATGTGATAATAACCACCAATATTTATTTCAATCTACTTTATATTACAAGATAAGGAAATAGAAGAAAACACAAATACCTGATATACATACACACAGGTTCTTAACAAAATAAGACAAAAACACTCAAGTCAGTTATAACCCTTGTTTCTGTAATTGGTCACATGGCTGTTGCTGGTATTTATAACTACCTCCCACTACTAACCATTCTGCTACTATTTCCTCCACTCTCAACATGCATCTCAAAAGATCTCAGTTTCTTCTCTAGAGGAGCAACCTATACCTTCATTCTTCAAGGAGCTGAGCCCATTGTCATCCTGCCTTGACTGGGCTGTTTGTTGTCCTTTATCTCAGGACATGGTAACATCAACAAATGGCCTAAAGGATCTCCCATAGTCCAAACATAATCTTCCTTACCTGTATTGTGGTCCCCCCTGGTCGTCTGGATCTATCAGCCTCTCCTAACACTGCTATTCTTTTCTTATCCTTTTGGCTTTATGGCATCAGAAGCCCAAAGGGGCAGTGGGGAGGGGGGGCATCTGAGTTTCCAGTTCAATGAAATGCTTGTTTTGTCTTTTGGCAGGAATGCTCCTTTTCTGAACCCCAAATTTCTAGGCCAGTAGAACTTAAGGTCTCATGAACAGGAACCAAAACTTTTCCTAGTGGGTTACTAGGGGTGATAGAGAGTGGAAATATTCCTACTTCTGCCCCCTTGATTCCTGGACACATGAATTCTGGGTATGGTAGAAACTGTGGCAGGGCCCCAGGCTTTAGTAGGCCCCCAGACAGTGGCACACTGATCCCACGATGGGAGTGCCATTCAGGCCATAAAACTCAACATGTAGACAGTACCACTTGCCAAAATGAAAACAAAGACCTAATTGACCAAAGTCTATAATTCTGGGACAGCCTCTAAATGTGCTACCCATGCTTTTGGCTTCTATAGTTCTGTTTCTAGCTAAATCCTCTTATTAACTAAAGTACGTCAACTCAAGATATGGTTTTGTGCTTCAAAGCTCACCCTAAGAAAGACTAGAGGTTGCAATGGGATCTGGAACACCCAGTTTATTTTATCTATTATGTATACAGTGTCCTGTCTGCGTGTATACCTGCAGGCCAGAAGAGGGCACCAGATCTCATTACGGATAGTTGTGAGCCATCATGTGTGACCCATCTCTCTAAACCTGACCAACTAATAAAAGACTTTCTTTTGGCTTAAATCCGTGTCTGAGCAGTCTTCTCTGGTAGAAACTCCACAACAAGACCATACCATATAGTGGACATTGATTCAAACCACATTCTACCTTCTGGAGAACCCTGTCTGAGCACTCCCAGGCTACCACCACCTAATTGGCATTGTAACTGTGTCTTTAAAAAGTAATTCCACCATTCTTAGACTGGAGAGATGGCTCAGTGGTTAAGAGCACTGTCTGCTTTTCTAGAAGTCCTGAGTTCAATTCCCAGAAACCACATGATGGCTCACAACCATCCATAATGATATCTGGTTCTCTCTTCTGGCCTGCAGGTATACATGCAGACAGAACACTATACATAATAGATAAAATAAATCTTAAAAAAAAGCAATTCCACCATTCTATTAGTCCAGATGCTTCAGGATAGTGGAGAACATTGTAGTACCTGTGGATTCCATCAGGACCCAACTATTGCACCTCTCTGGCTGTGAAGTGAGAACCTTGGTCAGAATCAAATTACCCTTTATCTGGGCCACACATTCTGGTGGCAACCCACATAAAAAGAATTATAAGCAGGAAGCTTTCCCTTTTTGATTTCATTCTAGCTTCAAGAATTCATTCTGTGTTAAGTGGGTTTGCAAGTTTATCATGGTTGATAAACGACTTCTTCAACACAGAATTACTCATAGCAGCAGTTCTCCTTGTATTTAACAAAACTTGCACATTTGCAAGTCATTTGCAATTCTACAAACAGACAGAATATTCAGACCATATTGGGCAACTTCTTAGAAACAACCATGCTTAAGAGACTCAAAAGAAAACAGTCAGGGAAAGTTGGTAGCTGTCTTAGTGATGAGAAAGACTACACTATTCAAATGAAAGACACCTTCAGGAAATCTAGACCATACTGGAACACCAAATTTTAACAGTCCATTATAATAAATGAAGACCTGAGGCAAATCTGGCTACATGACATCACCATGGTACCTGCCAAGGGCACTGCTGCTACCCAAGAAAGAAGCCATGGCTCTCACCATTTTGTGTCTTAAAGTGTTAGTAAATAGTGGGTCTTCTGGGTCTTTCCATTGTGGAGGATTAGGTTTTATACAGTATACCCACTCTAGCATTGCGATTTCCCTGAACCTTAAAATGGATTCATAAATACAAAGCAAAGAGATACTAGGCATCTCCAGCTCCTTCTCAGTAGGTCATCTTATGTCAAATACTTCAGTCAACCAGTCAAATCAATTTTGACAAATTATCTGTCTGTCTTTCTCATTTTCTTCCTTCCTTCCTTCCTTCCTTCTTTCCTTCCTTCCCCCCTCTCTCTCTTCCTCTCTCTCCCTCTCTCTCTCCTTCTTGTTTGCTTATTGAGACAAGGTTTCTCTGTGTAGCCCTAGTTGTCCTAGAACTAACTTTGTAGACCAGGCTGGCCTTGAACTCAGAGATCCACCAGCCTCTGCCTCCTGAGTGCTGGGATTAAAGGCTCATGCCACCACCTCACCACAACACATGTTTTTCAAACTGTGAATTTCCATACTAACCTTAGGATCCTCCACTCATTGGGTTCATATTGATAAACTCAGCCTGATCTCCTTTCATATTCCTTCCACCATTATCTCATACTCTTAAAATTCACTCCCATGCACATTCCTCCCAGACTCCTACTTGAATGAGTTAGCAAACTTATTAAGGTCTTTAGTGGTGTAGCATACTTCCTCATGGACTACATTTTCTATTTCTCCTCTTGGAGCCCGTTTAGCCTTGAGTCTGGTTATAGGTCTAGAGGCAACCATTTGTGGGGACTGAGGGACATTAGTATCATCCTTCCTGGCACCTCCCTTAGGGAAAGGAACTGATGACTAGGCAGACAATGTTGGATTAATTTCCCTAGGCACAGGTGGAGAGGGCACTATTGCAGGGTGTGTACCTGAACACATCCTCTGTGAAGGGTGCAGTGGCTTCTTCCTCAGGTGAGATGAACCCTTCAGAATCTGAAGGTTCAAGGTCCCAAGCTTCCTTAGGGTCCTCTAAAATGTCTCTAGCCCAAGTTAGAGGACCCTGTTTGTTGTAATTTAAGAAAAGCGACACAAGAGAGATGCCATGTAACAGGGTTCAAGCAAGGGGCTTTTTTATTAGGGAAAGGAATCATAAAAAGGGAAAAGGGAAGGGGGAGACTGGCCTCTAGAGACAGGAGCAGCAGGAGAGAGGGAGAGAGAGGGAAAGAAGGGTAGAAGGAGGGAGGCAGAGGGAGAGAGGACCAGACAGAGAGAAGAGGAAGAGGGGGAGGGGGAGAGAGGAAGAGGGAGGGTGAGAGAGGGAGAGAAGGATGGGAGGTGGGCAGGGCCCTTTAAAAGTAGTGAATGTGCACAGGTGGTGCTTTTAGAGGCTGCAGCTGAGGGTGTATTCTGTCAGGACCCCAAAGACAGGCCAGTACAGATTCCTCAATACTAACCCCGTTTCCTACCCATTACTGCCCTTACTTTAACACTCTCTGAGGCTGGCACTTGAATTTTTTCTGTAGCTCAGCCAATCTCATAATGAGGACATTGCTTTGATTTTCCACAACTTGAACTCTGTGACTGCTGGAGAGAAGATTCTCTTTCAGGGAACAAGTAGAAAACATTAAGCTCTTTATGTGAATCTGAAACTGCCTAAATTTTTATTGAGTTCATACTTTTCTTTCACCAGTTTATCCAGAGCTTCTAGAAGAAATCTGCCAACATTTTCCACTTTCCTATTTATCCACAAATTGTCAGAAGTTTCATAGGAAGAGTCATTGAATCCCTTGTTCTCCACAGTAAGCCCTTCAAATATTTCTAACTGTGGGCTTGCAGTGTTCTCCCCACTACCCGAGGAGTCATCAGGAGCTGTAGGTGCTGGCGACTTGCAACATGAGTGCTTTACTCACCCCATCTGCCATCTTGATGCTATTGGCTGTCTTTTGGCTCCAGATACTTAGACATTCATCCCAACAGTTCTGTTTCTCTGGAGACACTCTTGGTGCTACAACCTGTATTAGTCAGGGCTCCCTAAAGGAACAGAACTGATACATGTGTGTGTGTGTGTGTGTGTGTGTGTGTGTGTGTGTGTGTGTGTGTACACATATGGTTTATTAGAGTGGCTTACAGGCTGTGGACTGGTCAGCAATGACTATCCCTGGATGGAAAGACCAAGAAATCTGGTAGTTGTTCTGTCCACCAGACTGGATGTCTCAGCAGCCCCAATCTGGTGCTGAAGTCCCGAAGGATCCCTCAGGAGGAGTTCAGCAAGCTTTGGAATCCTGAGAAAGTGGGTTCTAATACCAGTGAAGGAATGCCTCAGGAGCAGGATAGATAACTTGCCAGTAAGAGTGAGGGCAAGCAGCAGAAAACAAAAACTGCCTTCTTTCGTGTCCTTTTATGGCCACAGAAGGTGTGGCCCAGATTTAGGGTGGGGCTTCCCACCTCAAATGAGCCAATTGAGAAAAATCCCTTACAGGCTCATATTTTAGTGAGTCAAGTTACCAACCAAGATTAGCCATCACAGGCCATTTTCATTATTCCAGGCCCTTTGCATTTCCATATAAATTATACAATATTATCCTGTGGATTTTTTTAAAGATTTTATTTATTATGTATACAACATTCTACTTCCATGTATATCTGCACACCAGAAGAGGGCACCAGATCTCATTACAGATGGTTGTGAGCCACCATGTGGTTGCTGGGAATTGAACTCAGGACCTCTGGAAGAGCAGCCAGGGCTCTTAACCTCTGAGCCATCTCTCCAGCCCTATCCTGTGGATTTTTAAACAAAATTCCTATTTTTGTACATTTTCCTCAGTAAATTTTCTATGGCTTTACAACCTTTAATCTTTGAGTATTTATGCACATTATTTTTAAGTACTGGAAATTGAACTCCAGGCCTCAAGCATGCTAAGTATACTCTCTTGTATTGAGCTGGACCCTAAGTTTCAACACGTGTGCTTTACTCATGGCATCTGCCACTCCTTACTTGATGCTATTGACTGTCTTTTGTTTTCCCAGCAATTTGAGATAACTTTTTGATCTTATAACAAATACTTACATATTTATGTAAGTAAGAGGTTTCAGTAAGAGGTGATTACCTAAGGGGTACCTCTGGGTTCATTCCAGGAAACAAAGCATTGTGTATCCTGGAAAAAATATTGTCTTAATTCCTTTTCCCCTGCTGTGACAAAGCATCATGACCAAGGTAACTTATAAAAGAAATATTTTTTTTCGAGACAGGGTTTCTCTGTGTTGCTTTGGACCCTATCCTGGCACTCCCTCTGGAGACCAGGCTGGCCTCAAACTCACAGAGATCCACCTGCCTCTGCCTCTTGAGCACTGGGATTAAAGGCGTGCGCCATCAATGCCTGGCTAAAAGAAATAATTTAATTGGGAGCTTGCTTAACAGTTTCAGAGAGGAGCCTATGACCGTCATGGTGGGGAACATGGCAGCAGAAACACAGGCATGGCATGGGAGATGTAGCTGAGTATTTATATCTGATCCATAAGTATGAACAGAGAAAAGAGAGACTGAGCTTGCCATGGACTTTTGAAAACTTAACCCCCCCCCCACTTCCAAGAAGGCCCTGGCTCTTAATCCTTCCCCAACAGTTCCACCAACTTCAGACTGAGTATTCAAATATATGAGTCTATGGGGGCTATTCTCATTCAAACTCTCCAAGACCCATGCAGATAAAGCAAAACCGACAAGAAAGTTTGTGATAGGTGATCAAAGGAGGGCCACTGAAGCAAGGAATGTGGGAGTGGCCTCCACTGGAAGAGTGAAGTGGCAGTTGGAGATTGCAGGCCACAGATACCATGAATGTAAAAATGAATATAAGAGTTTATGCTGCCCTGGTGGATGTGATATTTGGAGATTCAGAGGGTGGAAAAGCACTAGCCACACAGAAAGACAACAATAAAAGACAACAAACCTTATTAATTAAACACACAGCTCCCAACAAGAGGGTGGGAAGGGGCACCAGTGGTGGAAGTCTGGCCGGGAGCTGTGGGTGGAAAGTTTTGTAGGATTCCACCCACTTTCCTTCCTGGATTCCATTCTCTTCTGTGCTGGATAATTTTATGTCAACTTTACACAAGCTGAAGTCATCTGAGAACAAGGAACCTCAACTTCGAAAATGCCTCCATAATATCCAGCTCAGGGCATTTTCTAAATTAGTGATTGATGTGGGAGGGCCAAGCCCATTGTGATGGTGCCATCCCTTGGCTGGTGGTTGTGGGTTCTATAACAAAGCAGGCTGAGCAAGCCATGAGGAGCATGCCAGAGAGCAGCACTCCTCCATGGCCTCTGCATTGGCTCCTGCTCCAGGTTCCTGTCTTGAGTTTTTCACACTGTCTTTTCTTCATAAAGGACTGTAAGCTGTAAGATAAAATAAACCCTTTCCTTCCCAAGTTGCTTTTGGTCATGGTGTTTGTCTCAGGAATAGACATCTTAACTAATGCATGTGGGTCCTCAGATTGAACTCAGGTTGTCAGGCTTGGGGATAAAGTGCATCCGTATGCTGAGCCTTCTAGTAGGCCCTTGTTATACCTTTTATAACTCACAACATGACATTGTTTTAATTTTCTGAATTGTTATTGGTTATATGTCGTAAGTAGTTCTTATTCTAAAAAATATTCCATAAACATTTCATGATGAAAAAGTAAAAAGTAGTGTATGTTTATGGTTGATGGTTGGAACAGGTTTAAGAAGGATAGCAAATAAAAAGTGAAGTCCAATATGGCAGCATGTTCCATGATAGCTACTTCTGGAGACTGGGGCAATAGCAAGGTCCACTTAAAAATTGTTCCTTTTCTCAGCTCTTTAGGGACACTGTTAATATCAATACAGCTAGAGTGTCTTCTGTATTTAGAAAGCATGTATTCAATTATGTGTGTATACATGTGTTTACCTAAGTGTGATTGTGTGATGTAGACTTCTTTATAGCTGCCTTTCATTCAAATATATTTGAGCATCTTTCCTTATGAGTATACAGAGTCATAACTCATTGTCATAGCTACTTGATAATTATCCATTGGGTGCAGGAAATAAGACAACAGGCTCTGCTTTCTCTAACTGGTGGCTATTTCAATTGCTTTTAGTTTTTCATTAGCACAAATAATATTTTGTTTCCTCCTGATAAGTCTTAGAATAGTGTTTTCTATTTTAAATATAGGAGTACATTATATTTGTGGAATAATTGAGAAAATACTTGTCATCTTTGTTAGTTTTGAGCCTCTGCCTCCAAACCAAGTGTATCCTTCCATCTAATCTACTTTGGAAAAGCTTTGAAATTCTTTTCACACTTAAAAATGCATTCTTTGTGATCTGACTTGTTTTTTAGTAGAGTTTAGAATGACTTTTTTTTTTTTTTACAGTTTCTGACTGATTTTCTCCAGTAAGTGGATAAACCCATTGTGTATTTATTCATTTTTACTTTATGAGTTAATCATTATAAGAAATTTAGCTGTTTCTACTGTGTTTTATAAAATAATAACATCTACATATATTGTCTCCATGTTTTCTGACAGCGATGTTTGTTTTTATATAGGAAGTAAAAGCCATTACACAATGGCTAGTGTATCATATGTGCAGGAGTGCAATCATACTCTTAACCACTTACTTTCTTTCCCTACTGTGATGCACTGGGACATTCTTACTTAGTCATTGGTGGATGGGCATATCCTGACTTAGTCATTATTGGATGGGCATATCCTGACTTAGTCGTTATTGGATGGGTATATCCTGACTTAGTCCTTATTGGATGGGCATATCCTGACTTAGTCGTTATTGGATGGGCATATCCTGACTTAGTCATTATTGGATGGGCATATCCTGACTTAGTCGTTATTGGAAGGGGATATCCTGACTTAGTCCTTATTGGATGGGCATATCCTGACTTAGTTGTTATTGGAAGGGCATATCATTTTATTCTGTTCTGAATAGTGACATGCAAATGCACTGTCGTTTCATAAAGCTATATATCTTAAAAAATGAATAACTGTCAGAATAGCTTCAGACTTTTAAAATGTTGTGAAGATAAACTAAACCTTCTTTCCTTAAGTCGATTTTTCTCAGGTGTTTTGTCACAGTGATGGAAAGTAACAAATAATACAGAGAGTTCCCCTATCCCCCATGTCCAGTCCCTTCCATTGTTAACACGAATGTGATCATCAAAATTCTAAACTCTGAAAGCAGCACTGTGCATTGATCGAACTCTAGACTTACTTGACTTTTTCTGTCTTTATGACTAATATATTTTTCCTATGTCAGCACATTTAGTTTCTATGTGTTATTAAGTTTCCTAAAAGGGTGCTAGTCAAGTATGCTGTAGAATTTCCCTTATTTGGATTTGTCTTATACTTTCTCATGAACAGATCATGGGTATTGGTTCTGAAGAAGACTGCTGTGCAATCTTCTGTATCTTCACATCATATTGGGAACTGTTCAGAACAACCTAACTCATTACTTGACAATGTGAACCTTTGTCACCTAGTCACAATATTGGTCACAAGGCTTCTACTCTGTAGAGTTACTTTCCCACATCCTGTCCAGGGTTTTGCGCATGCTAGGCAAGTGCTCTAGCAGTGACTTATACTCACCCTCAGCCTTTCTCCTGTAGTAAGTCATGAAGTCCAGCAGACACTGAAGTATGAATGTGGTGCTCATTGCTAATTAGATGATAGCTTTTCTGGTGTTCTGCAGTTATAACATCTGTACTTGGCTTGATATAGATGTTTTAAAGCCATGTTAGAGAAGTATCTAATGAAATGTGTTTTGTGTGGACCTAGGACAGGTAAATCTTTCTTTGGAGAAGAGAGAGAGAGAGATTTTGAGTTTTGTTTATTTCTCAAAGAAGATATAGAGGGAGCAGGAAATATGTTTTGGTTTAAATACATTCAGTGGTATGGCAATGAAGAGGTTTGAATAGAGATGAATGATAAACTCACTTGCTTATGCAGTTCCATTCTACAAACCCTTGCTGGTGATGTATAGTCCTTCTCCAAAGAAGGTACACAAATGGTCAGCCCACACACAGATGCTCAACATCAGCAACTGGTGGGAAATAGAAACAAAGCCACAATGGAGAGAGCACTGCATTTTTAAGACAGTGAGAATATGAAAACAAGTAAAATAAAAGACGGATAGAGTCATTGAGGACATGGGTTGGTGAGGATGTGGAGAAAATTTCAATTTTTATGCTCTTTATGGGACTGCAAAATGGTGCATTATAAGGCAATGTCTGGAGGGTCTTCAGAAAGTTAAACACAGAATTATTACACAATTCCACAGTTCTACTGAGATGCATACGAAAACACATGTGCACACAAGTTGCACAAGAATGTTCATTGTGGCACTATTCAAAACAGCCAAAAAGTGGATACCTGCCAGAAGGAATCCTGGATACCTGCCTTGAAGGAAGGGGAAATTTCAGTGTGGGACAATTATGCAATGGATTGATATTGGACAACAAAATGAAGTACTGACATGTGCTACCACAGGAATGAACCTTGAAAGTAGACTAAATGAAAGAAATCTGCCACAAAGGACCGCATATTGTGTCGTTTCATTATGCAAAAATTTCCAGAATAAGCAATATGATAAATGTCCATCTATATGGAGGAGATAGATTGGTGGCTGTATGGGCTGGAGAGATGGTTAGTGGTCAAGAGTGCTTGCTGCTCTTGCAGAGGACCCAGACTCAGTTCCCAGGACCTACATGAGCTCAAATCCATGTACAACTCCATTTCCAGGGAATCTGATGTCCTCTCCTGGCCTCCACACCAGGCACCCATGCAGTGGACATACATTCATGCAGGCAAACACATAAAATTTTAAAATCTTCCAAAAATAACAGTTGCAACACTCTGAACTGCCACAGGGGGACACAGAAATCATTGGATTCAAGAGGTTTATATCAGTCAGTCCTTGTACATCAGAGGTCAGGTGATGAGTGGCTAGCTGCAGTCTAGATAGCTTGGAAGCCTTAGCAAAGACAGTTCCTCAGTTGTACTATGTGTGGCTGCACTTCTGATTTTCAGCTGAAATTTAAGGTCTTGTTTGGTAGATTTTTTTTTCTTTTTTTTTTTTTTTTGAGTCAGCTCATTGTGTAGATCAGGCTATAGTAATTTACACATCAGTCTCAGATGAAGCACCTGTAATCCAAGAATATAGAACACAGAATCCTTCCAACTTCGAACAATTCAGAAAGGGACAGAATTGGCCTGTTCTTTTCCTTAGCCCATGTTATTGTAATTGGAAAATAAAAAACAGAAGCAGGAACACCCAGGGCTGGCTGGGGCAGAAACAAGAGCAGACAGCAAGCAGGGAGTACAGGAGTGTGGGGGAAGGATGGAATGCTGTGTCTCAGCTAGAGAAAAACAGGAGACTCCTTGAAGAAATAGAAGGCATTAAGTCTTAGCCTAGCTCGCATGCATCTCCAGCCTCCTGAACAAACAGGAGGTTTCGTTCTTGTCCTCAGCTATTGCAGCTGCCTCCTCAACAGCCCATCCAGCACCTGGCAGTCCATCCTCTGGATTGGTCCTGGTTGGGATGTGCCTGCCCAGTTTTCCCCGGACTACTAAGCTTTCTGAGTCTAGCGATTTCAAAGTGTCGGCTCCCTTTGGCTAGTGTTGGTGGCACAAGGCTGGGGAAACTCTTAAGTCTTCTCTAGAAACCAGTAAATATATCATGAAAAACAACATGCCAGAATTAGAATGAAAACTGAATTATTAAAACAATGAAACAAATATTCGCCATTGGAGGTCTGGCATTACCTCCACAGTCTGATATAAAACGGGGTGCAGTGGGCCCTTAAGGGCTCAGTGGTTTTGTTTAGAATACACACAAGATAGCTAGAGCTTAAGCAGCCACATTGGGCTTGGAATTAGAAGTCATGTGTGGCACACAGCAGAGGGAGAAAATAGGAAGCTGAATAAATTCAATGTAGAAGGAATCAGGGTAGAAACCAGAGACAGCCTTGGGCACACCAGCATCACCGTAGCCACTGTATCCAGCTGTACTTGAAGCTCATAGCTTTACATTTTTGGTTAAGTTTGTCACCGTTAAAGAATTTTGGGTTATTCTTAATTATATATATGTTTGTGTAGGGGTGTGTGTATGTAAATGCAATGCCTACAGAGGCCAGACACATTGGATCCCCTACGGCTGGACTAACAATGCTTGTATGCCTCTTAGCACCAGGGCCATGAGCTTTAGAAAAGAAGCTTCATTCTGTGTCAGAACCTGGAAGTTTCGGGTTAGCAGGCTGTTGTTCAAGAATGTTCAGGCTGCTGTGTGGTAAGAGAGTGGTTGTGTGTCTGTGGATGTGTGTTTTCTGCTCTTCTTACAAAGACACCAGGATTTGATCATGGGACATACATTCTCATGACTTACCAAATCCTATTCATCCCCCAAACACCAAAATTAGCTTAATTTTCTACCCTCCCACTCTCTCACAATGGACATTAAGTTTCAACCAGGAAACCTTATCGGACATATTTAACCAGTATCCAAACCATAGTAGAATTTGAGGTGATAGATATGTTAGTCAACTTCTTTTAATTATTCCACATTGTATCAATAAACCATCACATTACTTGGTTTATCATAAATATAAATGACCAGTTCTGAATTACTAAGTCACAGTTTAAAAAACTGTAGTCTGAGCCTGGTGGTGGTGGCTCACGCTTTTATTCCCAGCACTCAGGAGGCAGAGGCAGGTGGATCTCTGTGAGTTCGAGACCAGCCTGGTCTACAGAGCTAGTTCCAGGACAGCCTCCAAAGCCACAGAGAAAGCCTGTCTTGAAAAACCAAACCAAACCAAACCAAACCAAACAACAACAACAACAAACTGTAGTCTGTATCCTTTAACCCTAAACAATTCATTGACATTTTAATTCTGACTCTTAGGATTAGGGCCCTTTAGTCTTCCTCAGGTTACTGTTGCCACCCCTTGTGTCTGTTCAGTTGGCTGCTCTGGGGAACTAAGTTTAATTTGTAAGTTCCTGGTCGGACCTTGAAAGATTAGATTCTAAACTTGAATGGTAAGTGCCTGTTGTTTCCAAGGCTTGAGTCACTCACTGAGACCAGTTTCCTCTTCTGAGGGATGGGCGAGCACTACTTTAGCTTTCATTCTGAAGTCAGTCTCCTTTGTCTGGTCACTCACTGACAATCTGGCCTTCTGTCTGGAAAGTGATGCATGTGTCTCTGAGGGAAGAACTTCAGGCCACCATTGATGTGCTTTGTCAATTTTTGTTACTGTAACAAATAAGCGGCACAAGAATTTTACAAAGAAGAAAGGCTTGTTTTGGAAGTTTCAGGCCTCCTTGTTTCCCGGCCTGACTTGAGGCAGCACAACAAGATGGAACTTACATCCAAGAGAAAAAGACAGAAGATGAAGGGATGGGGGCCCACTGTGCCCTCCAAGGTTATGCCTACAGTGACCAGAATAATTACTAAGGCCTTGCTTTTTATAGGTCCCACCACCACCCAAGCAGTTCCAAGCTGGGGTCCACGCTTTTGATGTGGGCCTTTGGGGGCCACTTGAAGCAGGCATGTTGGACCAGTAGAGTGAGCTGTCTAATGAGTTCCTAGCAATCAGCCTTTTTTTTTTTTTTTTTTTTTTTTTTTTTTTTTTGGTGTCCCAGGTTTGGAAAGCCTTGACTTACCAAGAGAGGAGGTGAGGTCTTGCAGAAGCCTCTGTGGTACTCAGTCCTCCAGGATCCAGGCCGAGACTCCCTCTGAAGTGTTGAAAGCCTTGGGATGGAGAATGGCATCACCTCCAGCCTCTAGAAGGAAGGACTGATCCTTCTAAGCTCCCCTTGTATTCTAAGACCTCTTCATGCCCTGCTGCAGACCTGGGGAAGGTTTAGACTCCAGCGTTAGACCCAGAGTCTGCCAAGCTTCAGGGTTGTCACTACACAAAGATGACAAGCATGCAGCTAAAACGCTCAGTCTGAAGAGAACTAGTGAGAGCTTTCCGAATGGGTGGAAAGATGCAGTTTGCATTCATAACAACCTTCTTATGGTTCAACAATACTCTTATCGTTCCTTCAATTCTTTGCTCTGTTGATCACTGCATGAGCATTTAGGCATTCTCTGTGTATTTTTTATGTTAGAAATGTACTTCCTGTTAAGGATGACTTGAGAAGCTTCGAGGACACTATCAGGAGTCCTGAGTTCCAGTGATGTATCAATTTCTTTTCTATTGCTGTGATAAAATCCCATGGTCAAGTGAATTTAGAAAAGAAAGAGGTGTTTGAGTTTACAATTCCAGAGGGTTGAGCAGAGGTAGCAGGGTCAAGCATGAAGGCTGGAGCAGCAAGCTTTAGAGCTCACATCTTGAACTGCAAGCACAAATCAAACAGAGGATACTCAAAATGACACCACCTAAATTTTCAAAGCCCACCTCCAGTGCCATGATTCTTCCATCAAGGTCACACCTCCTAAACCTCCCCCAAAGTGGCATCAGCTGGACACCAGGAGTTCACATTCATGAGTCTATGAGTGACAGTCTCATTCAAACCACCACATGGACTAGAATGGAAAATCTTTGCAATTCGCACCAAAAGCGGGGCTGCCATAGCCACTCCAGACCATGGTGGATGTGGGAAAGTTGAGAAGAGACCGAGAAGCAGCAGAGAGCCTGTGCATATTTCAAAGTCAGACACACTAAGAGCTGTGTTACAGCTTGAAATGAAGGCATGTCAGACTTTCTGGCCGGAATTTTCTCTACTTCTCACAAAGTCCCTCGCATTAATTCTGAATAAAAATTGGGAAGGAAAAGTTTTCTTTCTGTCATGTCTCCAGGAACTCTGGGATGGGTAAAAGGCACCCCAGTGCCTGGATCTCATTTTCAGCCCCCATTACCTTGGTTTCTTAGTAGGGTTTTCTGAGACCTTTCCAGAAAAAAAAATGTGTGTGAGAAGTTGTGCAATCACTTATCTCAGGGAAGAGTATGTATTTCCCTTCACTGATTCTGAGGGTTGTTATCTGAAAGCTGTCTAGACTTCAGATTCCAGCCAGGCCAAGGAAAATGTGAATAAAATATGTTTCATGTGGGGGTAGGGGTGGACACCATGAAATATTCCTTTTGTTGCCCTCTGGGTCAGACTCCCTGCATAGTCAGCTTGAGGCCCCACAACTTGGGGAATGGGATTTGTCAGTGTCTAAGCGACGTCCCATCACTAGGAGCCTGTATACTGCTTGGCTGGTGCAAAGTGCTTTTGCAGTAAACTTTTCCATTTGGGTGAAGAGAGCAGGAGCAGCCTTTAATCTTGCCTTGTGTATCTATGGTGGGCTGGGGTGATTGCTCCCAACTGCTTCAAGATCATCTTGGTGGGACGGTGGGAGGTGAAGCCCAGCCTTTCTTTTCTTTCAAAGAAATAAAAAAAACAAGCCCTTTATCCCAAGCACATCATTCTAGCATCCAGCCAAGACCACATTTTCTTTCCAGTTTATTAAACATGTTGCCTCTCAGATCTTACAGTAAAATCAGTTTCCTTTCTGTAGGGGACAAGCATACCATCTTGTGATTTTTCCATGTTGATTCTGCTGTCTTCAAAGGGTGCCTCCAGTTCTCCAGCTGCAGTACAAGTCTGCTAACTGGAGGAGAAGGGGGTTAATTCCTGTCTTTGCTGCCCTCCCGGGATAGGGGAACACAGCTGGTTCTCTTCCATCACTGAGCAGTAGTGTTCCACCTCACCAGACAACTTTGTCTTGGGGATCACATGGACTGTCAAGATTCAGTGATCTACGGACTGTTCCTCCGTGAGGCCCTAGGGCATCCGTCTCCAGCAAGGAGCATGCTGCAACCTCAGTGTCCCTGATTATTGGCTTTGTGTCCCATGAAAGACCTCTCCAATTGTCACCTAATTAACTCAGTTTCTTTACCTTGGAAATTAGTAGGACCTCTGTATTTTAGCATCCAGGAAAAAAAAAAAGCCATGGGTGAAATGCTGTGTTAAAATGGTGGGGGAAGGGTATTAAAGTTAGCTTTATGTCACTATGACAAAATTCCCAGGATAATTAATTTAAAGGGAAGAAAGGAAGTTTTTTTCACAATGAATGCTAGCTAGTCAGTAGTGAGCTTCTAGCTGGACACCAGCTCCATTTTTCCGTGCTCAATGACAGATGTGAGTGCTGTACCCAGCAATAGGACCTTAACATTTGGTTGTGGAGGGTAACTGGCAACACTGGCAATAGCCTGTAATGTTTGGTGAGATCTTTGGGACCTCTTTGGACAATGACTCAACAAGATGCAACCTACGATAGATAGTTTTCTATCAACTTGACACAAACTAAAGTCATTAGAGAGGAGCCTCCATTAAAAAAATGCCTCCATAAGCTTTGGTTGGCCGGGTGTTGGTGGTGCAAGCCTTTAATCCCAGCACTCGGGAGGCAGAGGCAGGCGGATCTCTGTGAGTTCAAGGCCAGCCTGGTCTCCAGAGCAAGTGCCAGGATAGGCTCCAAAGCTACACAGAGAAACCCTGTCTCAAAAAAAAAAAAAAAAAAAAAGCTTTGGCTGTAGGCAAGCCTATAGAACATTTTCTTAATTAGTGATTGATGAGAGAGGGCACAGCCCATTGTGGATGGTGCTATCTCTGGGCCAGTTGTCCCGGGTTCTATAAGAAAGTAGACTGAGGTTCCATGTATGTCTCTCTTAGGGTCCTCCTTGTTTCCTAGCTTCTCTGGTGGTGTGGATTGTAGGCTGCTAATCCTTTGTTCTATGTCTAAAATCCATATATGAGTGAGAACAAACCATGTTTGTCTTTTTGTGACTGGGTTACCTCGCTCAGGATGGTTTCTTCTGGTTCCATCCATTTGCCTTTGAATTTCAAGATTCCATTGTCTTTTTTTCCCCGCTGAATAGTATTCCATTTTGTAAATGTACCACATTTTCTCTATCCATTCTTCAGCTGAGGGGCATCAAGGTTGCTTCCAGGTTCTGGCTTTTACAAATAATGCTGCTATGAACAAAGTTAAACAGATGTCCTTGTTGTGTGAATGTGCTTCTTTTGGGTATATGCCTAAGAGTGGAATTGCTGGATCTTGTGGTAGACTGATTCCCATTTTCCTGAGGAATTTCCATACTGATTTCCAAAGTGGCTGTACAAGTTGGCACTCCCACCAGCAGTAGAAGAGTGTTCCCCTTTCTCCACATCCTCTCCAGCATGAACTGTCATTGGTGTTTTTGATTTTGGCCATTCTGACAGGAGTAAGATGGTAGCTCAGAGTTGTTTTGAGTTGTATTTCCATGATGGCTAAGGATGTTGAGCACTTTCTAAGTGTCTATCAGCCATTTTAGATTCCTCTATTGAGAATTGTCTATTTAGTTCTGTACCCCACTTTTTAATTGGATTGTTTGGTGTTTTGGAGACTAGCTTCTTGAGTTCTTTGTATATTTGGGGATCAGCCCTCTGTCAGATGTGGGGTTGGTGAATATATTTTCCAATTCTGTGGGCTGCTGTTTATCTTGTTGACTGTGTCTTTTGCCTTCCAGAAGCTTCTTAGTTTCAGTAGGTCCCATTTATTGATTGTTGATCTCAGAAGGGGAAAAGGACAAGATCTCCTGAGCAAATTAGGAGCATGGGAGGAGGGAAGACGGAGCTAGGAGAATGAGAAGGGCAGAAGAGGAGGGAAGAGAAGGACATGAGGGAGCAGGAAGGTTGAGTTGGGGGAAGAATAGAGGAGAGAAAGATAAGAGATACCATAATAGAGGGAGCCATTATAGGTTTAAAGAGAAATGTGGCACTAGGAAAATGTCCAGAGATCTACAAGGATAAGACCAACTAACAATCTAAGCAATAGTGGAAAGGCTATCTTAAATGTCCTTCCCTGATAATGAGATTGATGACTAACTTATATGCCATCCTAGAGCCTTCATCCAGTAGCTGATGGAAGTAGAAGCAGATACCCACTGAACTAAACTGGAATCCAGTTGCAGAGAGGGAGGAGTGGTGAGCAAAGGGGTTAGGACCAGGCTAGTGAAACCCACAGAAACAGCTGACCTGAACAAGGGGGAGCTCATGGTCTCCAGACTGATAACTGGGAAACCAGCATAGGACTGATCCAGACCTCCTGAATGTGGGTGTCAGTGAGGATGCCTCGGAAATCTATGGGGCCTCTGGTAGTAGATCAGTATTTATCCCTAGCATACAAATGGACTTTGGAAACCCATTCCACATAGAGGGATACTCTCTCAGCCTAGACACACGGGGGAGGGCCTAGGCCCTGCTTCAAAGGATATGACAGACTCTAAAAATCTCCCATGGAAGGCCTCACCCTCCCTGGGGAGCAGAAAGGGTATAGGATAGGGAGTTAGTGGGGGGACCGGTGAGGAGGGGAGGTATTTGGGATTGACATGTAAAACAATCTCGTTTCTAATTTAAATGAAAAAAATGGAGAAAAAAGATTTAAAAAAACCTGTTATTAACCCAAATAAAACTCATGGTCCCCCCCCAAAAAAAAAAGAAAAAAAAAAGAAAGTAGACTGAGAGTTACTATTCAGCATCTCCATCACACTTTTTTTTGGGTGTGGGCATTGAGACAGGGTTTCACTGCTTAGCTCTGATTGTCCTGGAACTCACTTTGTAGACCAGGCTGGCCTTGAACTCACAGAAATCTGCCTGCCTCTACCTCTCAAGTGCTGAGATTAAAGGCACGCAACACCACCTCCTGGTTCCATCCCACTTTTTTTTTTTTTTTAAGAGTTCTCTACTGTGCCTTCCTATCTAAGCTGTTAAATATATACTTAACACAAAGTGGACTCTTTTTTTAAAATTTTCTTATTATTTTTAATTTTTGCTTCTTTTGATGGGAGAGGTTACAAGGGAGTAGACATGGAAGGACTAAAGTGATTGTGATTGGGGCATATGATGTGAAATACCCAGAGAATCAATAAAAGTGTCATGTGCGGGGGTGGGGGGAGGAAGGAAAGAAAGCGGACTGAGCAAGCCATGAGGAACAAGCCAGTAAGCAGCACTCCTCCACAGCCTCTGCATCAGCTCCTGCCCATTTTGAGTTCCTGTCCTGACTTCGTTTGATGATGGACTGTGATGTGGAAGTGTAAGCCTAATAAACCGTTTCCTCCCCAAGTTGCTTTGGTCATAGTGTTTCATCACAGCAATAACAATCCTAAGACATGACCCATTCCTGGTACTGGGGTTATTACTTGGTAACATAAGATGTCTAGTTGGAGCAGTGTCCTACTACTACATAGAGACTCCATTTAAATTCATTTTTATATGTGTATATATCTTAGGAAGCTTCTCCAGGAGTAGTTTTTAAATGACTTCTCAATAGGTCTTAACAGTTGGTTAGCCTTTCCATATTCCTCACTTTACCCTGACCTCCAAGTCCCCTCCCCACTTAATCCTCCTAGTCTACTTTCTCCTCTATCCCTTTATAGCACTATATTTCTTTCTCTGGACAATCCCTTCCTCCCTCTAATTTCTCAGTATGTTTGTAATTGGTATGTAGGAAGGCTACTGATTTTTGTGTGTTCATTTGTTTTATAGCATGCCACTTTGCTGAAAGTGTTTTATCAACTGTAGAAGTTTCCACATGGAGTCTTTAAGTCTCTTTATGTATAAAATCATATTGTCTACAAATAAGGATACTTTGACCTCTTCCATCGTTATTTGTATCCCCTTCAGTTGACTTGCTGCTATAGCTATTACTTTAAGTATTATATTGAATTGGTATGGAGTGGACATCCTTGTCTTGTTTTTGATTTTAGTGGAAATGCCTCAAGTTTCTCTCTGTTTAGGATGATGTTAGCTGTGGGTTTGCTGTAAATTGCCTTTGTTATGTCCCTTGTATACCTGGTTTACCAGGACTTTTCTCAGGAAGGGATACTGGATTTTGTCAAAACTCTTCCTGCATGTAATGAGACGATCATGTGGTTGCTGTATCTTAGTCTATTTATGTGATGGATATGTTTATTGATATACATATGTTGAACCATCCTTCTCTGGGATGAAGCCAACTTGATCATAATGCAGAATCTTTTTGATGTGTCCTTGAATTCGGTTTTCAAGTATTTTATTGAGAATTTTTATACATATATTCATAATGGATATTGATGTTGATTTTTGTTTTAGTTTTGTATAGTTTAGGTATCAGGAAAATAGGAGTGTTATAAAACAAAATTGGAAATGTTTCTTCAGTTTCTATTTAATAGAATACTATGAGAAGTCTGGCATTAATACTTCTCTGAAGGATTTGTAGAAGAGACTATGCTGAATCCATCTGTCTATGGGCTTTTTTGGGGGGAGGGTTAGGACATCTTAAATTAATGCTTCTATTTAACTAGGGGTAGTGGGTCTGTTTAAATTGCTTATTGAATCTTGATTTAAATTTGGTAGGTCATATATATCAAGAAATTCATCCATTTTTTTAGGTTTTCTAGTTTGGTGAAATACAGATTTTTACAATATGTTTTTATGATTCTCTAAATTTCCTTGGTGTCTGTTTTAATATCTCTATTTTCGTTTCTAGTTTTATTAATTTGTATCCTTTTCTTTTAGTTAATGTGGCTATAGATTTGTTAATCTTGTTTATTTTTTCAAATAACCAACTCCATTTATCTCTTGTTTCTATTTCTTTGATTTCATCCCTGAATTTAATTATTTATTCATTTACAACACTCCTTTTGTGTCTTATTTTTCTTATTTATTCTTTTAGAGATTTCAAGTATATTATCAAATTATTAGAGTTCTTTTTTTTAGAGATTTCAAGTGTATTGTCGAATTATTAATCAGTTTTTTTTGAAGTAGAGAGTTAGTGCTATAAACTTGCCTCTTAGACCTGCCTTCATAATTTCCTATAGGTTTGGGTATGTGCATTTTCATTTTCATTCAATTCTAAAACAGTTTTAAATTTCCTTCTTGATCTTCTTTCACCCAGTTTTCATTCAGTAGTGAGTTGTTCAGTTTTTATGAGTTTGCATGCATTCTGCTGCTTCATTGTTGATAACCACTTTAATCCATGGTGGTCAGGGTGCTATTTCAATTTTCCTAGATCTTTTGAGACTTGCTTTGGGCCCTAACATGTAGTCAATTTTGAAGACAGTTGTAGGCTGCTGAGAAGTAAGTGTGCTCTTCAGTGTTTGGGTGGAATGTTCTATAGATGTCTGTTAGGTCCATTTGATTTACAATGCTATTTAATGCCGGTGTTTCTTTGTTTTGTCTGGATGACCTCATTATCGGCAAGAATGGCATGTTGAAGCTACCCATTATCACTGTGTTAGGGTCAATATGTGACTTAAACTATAGTAGCATTTCTTTTATGAACTTGGATGACCTTGTATTTGCTGCATAAATGTTGAAAATTGTAATATCCTCTTGATGGATTTTTCCTTTTATGTGTATGTAGTATCCTTCCCTATCTCTTCTGATTAGTTTTGATTTGAAATCTGTTTTATCAGACATTAAAATAGCTACACCTGCTTGCTTCTTGGTTCAATTTGCTTGGAATAACTCTTTGCATCCATTTACCCCAAAGTGATGCCTGTCCTTGGTGGCAAGGTGTGTTTCTTGGATACAGCAGAAAGATAGATCCTATTTACTAATCCACTCTGTTAGTTTGTATATTTTTTAAATTGGGGAATCGAGACAGTTGATATTGGGAGATGTTATTGAGCAGTGTTAATTAATTCCAATTAACTTGTTATATTTTCCTTTTTTGATTGCTCTTCTGGGATTATCTATTCTTTGTGTCCTTTTGGGTGTGGTTAACCTTATCTTCAGACAGAATCATTCCTTCTATTGCCCTCTGTAAAGCAACTACTGCTTTCTGTAGTCGACAGAAATCACTTAAATTTGTGTTGAATGTGAAATGTTTTTCTTTCTCTGTGGATTGTAGTTGATAGTTTTGCTGGGTATCTTAGTCTGGATAGTCTATACCAGGCTTATAGAATATCCACCCAGGACCATTTGGCTTTCAGATTATCTAATGAATAGTCAGGTATTATTCTAATGGACTTGGCTTTATATGTTACTTGTTCTTTTTCCCTTGAAGCTTTTAGTATTCTTTCTTTGTTCTGTACATTAGTATTTTGAATATTATGCATCATGGGGATTTTCTCTTCCTGTCCTATTTAGTGTTCTATATGCCTTTTTGTACCTTGGTAGTCCCTTACTTTTTTTGGGTTAGGGAAATAATCTTCTATGATTTTATTAAAAATATTTTCTGTGCCTTTAACCTGGGTTTCTTCTCCTTCCTCTATACCTATTGTTTGTAGGTGTGTGTTTTCATAGTGTCCCAGATTTCCTAAGTGTTTTATGCCTGGAATTATTTAGATTCAACATTTTTTTTTTTGCTGAGCTACCCATTTCTTCTACTCCGTGTTAAAGACCTGAATTTGTCTTTTCCACATCTTGCAATCTGTTAGTGAGGGTTACCTTACCTCTGGGCCTTTTGTTTGACTTTCTAAAATTTTCATTTTATTTAAGATTGGCTTTTCTTTAGCCACTTGATTTCTTTGTTAAATTCTATTTTCATATATTGAGTTGTTTTCATTCAACTTGTTTGTGTTTTCACACTCTTCACTGAGGCATTTATTCATAACCTCTTTAAGGTCCTTGAACATACCCATAATTGCTATTTTGAAGTCCTTTATTGTGCTTCAGTTAAACTGATTTTTTGGGGGTGGGTAAGGGCATATTACAGTGGCTGGCTTCTGGAGGGGGCATACAGACTGTCTTGGTTATTCATGCTTGTGATTTTGCAATGGGATCTAGACATCTGTAGTTATGGTGTTCGAAGTGTTTTCTGATTTAGATAGCTGGTCTTTGTTAGGTGGGGTGCTCTGTTCTTTGATTGCTGTCACTCCAATCTGACAAGCAGAGGAATGATGCTTGGTTTGCAGTCTTGGGGTGCCTGCTGGCTCTGGCCTCAGATGACAGGGGATGGAGATGGATTGGGAGGAGGAGCTGAGTTATAAGAACACTCTGGAGAGACAATGCAGGCAGCAAATCTGGAGGGACAGAGCCAACTGAGCCCCTTAAAACTAAGTCCCTCTATTAAGATATGGGGCTTCAGGATATGGTCTTTGTCCTGCTAGAGTCTGTTCTTACTTTATTGAATATTCCCTCACTATGCCACTCTCTGTTTTTTGGTATGGCAACAAATATTTTGGACCATTATATGTTGGAGCTATGTGATTTGATTTTATAGGGGGTTACAATTAAGAAATTGCCTTGAGTCTTAGAAGAGACTTGACTTTCAAAGAGTTTTGATACTGTAAAAGACTATGGGAACTTTTGGACTTGGACTAAACACATTTTTCATTATGATATCACCATGAGGTTATGGTGGTGAGAGAGTGGAATGTGGTGGTTTGAATGAGAAATTTCATGGATAGGCTCAGGCATTTAAACATTTTGTCCCTAGTTGGCAATCCTGTTTGAGGAGATTTAGGAGGTTTGGCCTTGATGGAGGAAGTGTATTACTTATGGTGCAATTTCAGAGGCTTTGAGAATATATACCCTTACTCTACTTTCAGTATGCTCTAACTCCCTCATATTTGCAGATGAAAGGTGATCTCCTAGTTTCCTGCTCCAGCCACCAAGCTTGCTTACAGCTATGTTTTCCCTGCATGCTGGACTCTTATCCTTTTGGAACTCACTCTGTAGACCAGGCTGGCCTCAAACTCACAGAGATCCACCTGCCTCTGCCTCCCAATTGCTGTGATTAAAGGTGTGTGGTACCACTCTTGCCTCTGGTTATGTTGTCTTATTGTAACAACAGAAAGGTAATTAACATAATAATACAAGTCCATTTCTGAAGATGATACATGCTTTGATTGTAAGATAGAGAGGTCAAGTTAGAACTGACAAGGAAACTTCTTTTCTCCTGGCTAGCTTTCATAGTACTGGGAAGTTCCATGCAGGCTGCTGGGGAATGAAATTCACCAATGGTATTGCCTATTAGTGAACCCTGACTGTTCCAGTATTGACTTGCCAAGTAAGATTGATCACTGGTGCAATAGTGGCATATTGGTTATGGTGCTAACCAATTGTTTTCTGATTGGATGTGACATCTGTGTCACAGGAGGGAATTCATATCTGATACTGTAAACCTACTCAATTGCTTGGGGTCAATTTTCGGCAGATCACAACCATCTATAACTCTATTTCCAGGGACTCTAGCACCCTCTTCTGGATTCCATAGGTACCAGACACACATGTGGTACACATATTTGCATGCAGGCCAAAACATTTGTACACGTAAAATAAAAATAAGTAAATATTTTTAAAAATGTTCCTTAGGATATTTGGGAGGATAAATGGTAAGATTTCCATGACAATTCCTTAGTATTGTCTAATTCCCCCCTACCAGATAGCACACTCTTTGAGGGAACATTTGCATTTTCCCAAGACCTGCTGACCTAGACAGATATCCCATTGAAAAGGTCTTTGTTTTTCTGTGCTTTAGAGGAGACCAGCCTTTCTCCAATGTTCCTTCACAAATTTTCTGTCCTTGGGTGTACCTTTGCAAAGGTGATAATGAAAGGTCAATATACTGCTAACCAGTAAAACATAGGGGCTCATCAGTCTAGCCAGTTCTAAGGAAAGCCAGTGTCACCTTTTTCTATGTTTTCTTCTGTCACCACACCCAACTCAATTTGAGCTAATTAAGCCCTAGCACTCCACAATTAAAGCTTTAAAAAGTGCCTAATGCAAAGTCTTGAACAAACTTGCTTAAGGACTTTAGAAAATTCCAGATTTCCCTTCTCCTGCTGGTTGTTTCGATGCGGCCTGATGGGATCTAAAAGGATCCTCATATCTCCTCAGGCACCTGAAACCAGAGCCTGGTCATTGAGACCACAAGCCCATCCCTGGTTCTCACAGCATGGTTTGGCATTCCAACTAAGGCTCCTGAATTATCCACACCACAATTTGGAGAAAGGAAGATTGAAAAGGAGCAACCCCCATCCTCCCCACTTCCCCACCTCCATGAGACCATTTTCCCCTACCCACAACCCCACCTCATGTCACCCGATAACAGGAGCTGCAGAGGGCAGTGTCAAACTTCCCCAAGGCATCTGTTGTACTCTCAAAATAATTTAGTTTCAAAGAAGAGAACAGATGGATTGCATTTCCCTGACTTTTAGCTGGTTCCAATGTGCAGACAGTTAAGATCATAATGTTAACATTTTCTCTGTTTTATGTGCATATAAAATATTCCTGAAGAATGTGCTTTTGAATGCAAAGTTTGATCCAATTACAATTTTATAGTTTATAAAAACATAAAAAGTCTGTTTTCTGGGTGTTTGAGACCCCGAGGCTTTTACAGTAAACTTGGAAGCTCGCAGGGAGACATAATTGCCACCATGTCAAAGAGGACCCTGTGGAACTTAAAATGATGAACCCATGAGGTAAGTATGGAAACAATCCACAGTCTCTTGGGAGTGAATGAGATACCGATGGAGGGAATTAAAAACAATCCTGTGGTCTTGGATCAGATTGGAAATGATTGGTGTACTATGTTTTTAAAGGGGAGGGAAATAAAATAGAGAAAGGAATCTTGTAAACTTAATTTCTGTGGTTTAGAAGACACAAGGTAGCTCAGGCAGCTTCCCCCTTAGTGAGACAGAGGAATGGGTCTTCAGACAGAGATCCCGCCTCTCCTGAGGAAACAGCAGAGAGAGGTCTGGGAATGGAGGTGGAGCTCTTTGCAGTCTCTTCCACTCTATCTGAGCAAATAACTTCAGCAATCTGGGCACCGGCCCTTCCTACTCACAGAACAAACACACATACAAGGTGAAGGTCTGAGATCTTCTCCATGTCTAGAATGCTAATGCTGAACACTAATTACAAGCTGTTGGAATACAGCAGACAGCTATCAGCAGCATGTCTGGAGGGAGATGTCTATGATGTGAAAAGGTGTTTAGAATGGAATCCATATTGGAAGACGTCTTTCTGCAATAGCAAGGTGGCATAACCAACCTGTCTCTGAGTAGATCACATCTGTGCTCTCTGATACCCTGTATGAGCAGTTCATTGAACTAACATCCTGTTCCCATTTAGGGATGTTGATGAGGAATTTCTCTTGTTGACTGGGAACAGTGATTTTGTGTACAGATTATTTTGTAAAATGTGGAATAGGTTTCTTTCCATGGGTCATCCACCTCCAGCAGCTTCCCTGTGATGTTCATGTGCCTGAAGAGCAGAGCACTGTTTCATTACACTCACCTAGCAGGTCACCCAGCTCTGAAAACCTGAGATTATCTGGTGCTAATTGCTTTCATGTACTGATTCTAGCCTACATCATTAATTAGGGGAATTCTGGTTCTTAGAACTGCAGGAAAAGTAGTTTGCTTTGTTACTACCAGAAAGATGTGAGGCTCAAATAGGTCAAGGGATTTGGAAACAGCCACACAGCTTCTTGGGTCAGGCCACCTGATACTGCAGTATAACACTATGATCTATCCCATACTTTGTTTAAGGAGACCCAAGAGCCTGAAGCCAAATGAAGAGGGTATCTGTGTCCATATGAGCTTGTTAGGGCTGCCAGGACAAATGATCATGAATCAGGTGACTCGAGAGGACTGACAGGTATTCTGGCACAGCTTTGGCATTTAGAAGACTAGAATCAAGGTGTCACAGGGTCCAATCTCCCTCTTAGGGCTCTAGGGAAGAATCCTCCCCTTACCTCTTCCAGCAAGTAGGGTCTTCACTATTTCAGAAGTAGGTCTGCCTACTTCTGCTTACTCTGTCTCTGTGGGACCTTGTTTCTATTTGAGGCACATTGATTCAGCATGGTCTTGTCACCATCTTTGACTAATTCATTATATATGTCCATTTTTTTAAAACCAGGCCAATAATGAAGGGGGTCCTTACACCCCTTCACTTGCTCATAAGCCATTTGCAGCCATTTTGGCTCTTCTCTCTGCAATGAGTGGCCTTCAGTGTTACATAATTGGATTTGTTTTAAGAGGTTTTTCTCTGGATGCTATGTAGAAAATTATGTGTGGGAAGTAAGGGTAAACCAGAAAGAGTGTTGTGGCTTTTGGGGTACTTTAAGAGAAAGGCACTTAAGAGTTGGAGTCAGTGGGAATGCAGCATGTGAGAAGATTCTGAATATGTAGAATACATAATTATATAAATAATATATACATATATAATATATTTACATGTATAATATATAACATATATAATGTAGAATATTATATATCATATATAAATACACACATATATATTAGGGGATAGCTGGCAGGTTGGCCATTCGGGGTTGAGTGCATATTAGCTGTCCAAGTAGAGCCATTAGTCACCAGTCTGTAACTAAGGGAACAGATCCACTTCTCTGGAGATAGAGAGATGGGCAATCATAGTGACCAGTGGTACTTAAAGCTGTATTACCAGCTGAGGTCACCTGCATAGTGCAATGAGAACTCAGGATCATGTGATCCCTGTCTTACTCAGCTGAGGTCACCTGTAGAGTGCATTGAGAACTTAGGATCATGTGATCCCTATCTTACTCAAAGAAAGATGAGGAAGATCTAAGCACAGGTTACTAAGATGTAGGAGCCAATGAGACTGGAAATGAACAGGAGAGTCAGTGTCCTAAAAAGGGACCAATCAATTGTGTCAAGACTGTGTGATAGAAGCTGGGTGTTGGTGGCGCACGCCTTTAATCCCAGCACTCAGGAGGCAGAGGCAAGCAGATCTCTGTGAGTTTGAGGCTAGCCTGCTCTACAGGGTGAGTTCCAGGATGGACTCCTGAGCCACAGAGAAAGCCTGTCTCTAAAATCAAAAACCAAAACCAAAAATATGTGATTGATAGGAGAAATAAGCTTGCTGTCTTTAAGATTAATTGCAGAATAGTAAATGTAGCTAATAACCAACTACTATATGTTCCAGCATCATTGAGCAAATTTCAGATGTTCTTATCACAAAAAGGTTAAATATTTGAAGCAATAGATAGGTTAATGAACTTGGTTTAGCTATTGTATGCTGGGTTAGAAACCATGACATTATACCATAGCCTGTAAGTATATACATATATAATTTGTTAGCATATGACCAAAATATTGACTGAAGGATCCAAGTGATGGGGCCTTGGGACATTGGAGGATCCTTATGTCCACGACAAGAGGTTTAGTGATGTGACGAGGGGTTCAGTGACAAGGAGAGAATCATAGAACTCTAGTGGAAGGAGGAGTGTAATGGAGCCCACTGTCCACTGCCCATTGACTCATGGCTGGTCTAACTCAATAGCATTCATCAGTGCAGCTCTAGGGACATTGAGATCTGGAATTTGACAATGGGATTGGCTGATGGTACTAGGAGAAAATTCATCATCATGCTGAGACAGAAAGTCTTCTTGGGCTCAGCAGGTGACCCCTGCCTTCAAGATTTTTCAGGAAAAGGAGGCCTCCCATGCTTGAAGTTTCTGTTCTGGACAGGGAAGTTGCTCAAGCCACTCTCTAGGATCCAACTTGTGGCCGAAAGCAGGGGCATTCCTTACTGTCTCAGCTTCTAAGACTACATTTGGGCTGCAGTAGAAAATTCCTTCCTGAAACTGCTCCAGCCTCCGAGAGCTGCTGGAGATCTGCCTCTCCTGCTGCTCCCACCAGGGACCTGCTTTCTGCAGACTTATGTGAAGGATTGTTCTCAGTTGGTACCCTGAAGCCCTCTGAAAGCCTTTTCAGGTTGTAATTGAAGGGGACTACTGCACAGCGGGCGGGAGTTGGGGAGACTCTCTCCCAGATCTTGGATTAGGCAAAAACCACACCCAAACACCTGTTTTCACAGATCATTTATTAACTAGGGAAGAAAAGTTAAAGTGGCTGCTTTCTGACTCAGGCAGAAAAACAGAAGCTAATGACTTTGCAGCATAATTTTTAAGAAGAGAAGAAGGGCAAGTCTGTTGTTATCCAGGAAAACCTGGTGCTGCCCCTTGGGACCTGGCAGAGTCACCCCTGTCTCTGTGTGCAGATGCAAAAGGTCTCTTTAATGCCATTGATACCCTTCCCCTATAATGAGATTGATGTCTACCTTGGTTACCATTCCTAGAGCCTTTATCTGGTAGCTGTTCGAAGCAGAAACAGGCACCCACAGCTAAGCACTGAACCATACTCCTGGAATCCAGTTGGTGGAGAGGGAGGAGGGATAAGCAAAGGAGCCAAGACAGTTCTGCAGAAACAGTTGACCTGACCTAGTGAGAGCATGGAGACTCTAGTAATAAAGCTGGGGAAATACCATTGGACCGAACCAAGCCCTCTGAATGTTGGTGCCAGCTAGAAGGCCAAGACAGTCTATGGGACCTCCAAGAGTGGAGCCAGCCTTTAACCCTAGAGCACAAATGGACTTTGGGAGCCCATTCCCTATGGAAGGATACTATTGCAGGCCAGATACAGCAAGGAGGGCCTAGGCCTCCCCCAAATGATATGACAGACTTTGAAGGTCCCTGGTAGAGGGCCTCACTATCCCTGGGGAGGAATGGAGGATGGGTTGGGGAACATGGAAGGATGGGAGGGCGAGGGATTGGGAGTGTAGATATATATTATGAGTAGTAATTAAAGAACTTAAATAAAAACTAACTAAAAATTATTCTATTAGGAATATTTATTAATATTAATTGATTTCAAACTTGCATTGATGTTTTTTGTAGTTACAAATTTTTCAAATTGTAAATGTCTAAATGTTTTATGAGTATTTAAGTGCTATTTTTATGATTATTGATATAGCAACAGGATTCAACAGAAAACTTAAGACATCATTCTGTACTTAGAATAAGCAAAAAGAGAACTTTAAAGTAGATAATAGAGTATAGTTTCAAATGTATGTAACAGATAGTGACTTGCTTATCATATTTCAATGTATTTGTGATCTACCATATACTGTGAAAACAATGCTGTGGATGTACAATGCTCTATGTATTATGGAGCACATCATGTTCAAAATTCTATTTCTGAGAAGGATGTTGTTGGGAGTTTGATTGGGATTTCAATAAATCTGTTACTTGCTTTTGGCAAAAAATGTGGGGGAAGCTATCTGAGTCATAGCACCAATATTATGATATGTGGTGAAATGTGGGACCTTGGATCCCATGATGGGGGGGCGACAAACTTGCCATCAGGCAGAACTTATGTGAGAAGGAAGTTTATTGGGAGAAGGGAGGGGAATGAGGGGGAAAGAGACAGAGAGAAAGAAAGAGACTTGTTTCCTCAGAGAAATGACACAGAGAAAGTAGGTAGGGCTTATCCCTTAAAGAGACCTTTTGCACCTGCATGCAGAGCCAGGGGGTGACTCTGCCATGCGTTCAGGGGTGGCACACTGCCAGGTCCTGATGGGAGAAGTGCTTCTGTGTATGTGTTTGTCTTATTGGATGATAAATAAAGTACTGTTTGGCCAATGAGGCAGCAAGTTAGGCGGGACTAGGAGTCAAGGAGGATTCTGGGAAATGTTGTAAAGAAGGGGTAATCCACAGGAAGTGCCAGGGCAGGGAGACTCATATATAAACAAGGGCAAGAAGGAAGTGGGCCGCTTCTCTCTTCCTCCAGAGTCACCATGTGATCCTGGGATGAGGACGCCAATGGAAGGCATCCTAAATAAGATAAGTCTTATAAAATATATAGATTTATGATAATTAAGACTGAGCTAACAGATGAGAAATCCTAGTCATTGGCCAAGCAACATTTGTACCTAATAGAAGTCTCTGTGTATTACTTGGGGCCTTAACGAAGTGAGTAGGTGGCAGAATGATTTATCGTAACAAGGTCCCAAAGGGGCAGGGCCAGGTTTGCATTTGCCTGGATGATAACAAGGTCCGTGTTAAAATGGGCCAGGATTTGGTGGTAAAGGATAAAGGACAAGGGAGAAGGGGAAGGGGACAAGGAAAAGGGGCCAGGGGTGTTTGTCCTGGAGGGACAAAGGACTGCCTCTGGGTAGAGAGGAGACAGACATGGTCATAGGTAAATGGTGGTTTACAAAGGAAAAGGGGGAAGCCCTGTGTTAGGATGAGGTGTTCAATTTTAATTTGGCATATTGATTAGTGAACCAGAGGGGGCTTCTGATTGCTGGACTTTGGCAATCAGTTTCTGGAGGAGGAGGAAGTGGCCAAATAAGGGAATAGACCTTGGTGGCTAGCTTTAGGGATATAATCTGATGGGTTTTGGTAAGGAAGAGTGAAGTGGGGAGGAGGACAATACCTATCAGAGCCACATGCTGGAGCCAGCTAGTGTCCCTTTAGAAAGAGATGCTGACAGGTATTTTCAGGGTTGCCAGTGTTGCTTTAACTTCATAATCCTTTGCTTCTGTTTACACAAGACACAGCTCTTCCTTAGCTCCACCCACTAAACCCACTGTTCTCAGTGACAGCTGGCACTCACTTTCCTAATTACCTACTGTAAAATGATGATTTCTGTTGGCTTCTAGTTTACAATTGTAAAGGTAGTTCTGGGCCCTCAGCAGGCTCAGGCCCATCCCATCTTCCACTTAAGTGAGTGAGAAGGCACATGAAGATGATGGAGTCTAGATCTAGACACACAGGACAGAGCCACACACTCCAGGGCTAGTCTTGATTTTTTTGAAAGTCTTTTCCATCTCCCAGGAAAACTCCCTAGGAACTCATTAGACCGAAATGCTTCACAGGCTGGAAAGGAAGCTCTCGGAACCACAGAGGCAGAGTCATGGGGGTGAGCAAGAGTCAGCATCCATTCTGTTGCAAAGGGAGGAAGTGTAGTGGAGGATGCTTTCATTTAGTCTTCGATGACAAGATAAGGAGTTAATAGATTTAAGCTGCACTGAGGAACATGGAGATATTGCAGGTGATAAACCTCCTGACCAGATGGAGCTCCAGACACAGAAGGAGGGTCTTTGGGCTCCATCCAGCCTCCTCCCGAGTTGCAGGGCTTGAGGGCCATTAATAAGGCCAGACTATGGCACTGGGAACAGGTAGGACAAGGGTGACAAACATATGCAGGTCTATTCTAGCCTATTTCTGTGGAAGCTCAGGAATCAACAGGCATGGTCTTTTATGGGCACATTTGTTTTGTTAGTTGGTTTGTTTCATTTTGTTTGAAACAGGTTTCACCTATGTAGCCTTTGCTGGCTTGGAACTAGATATGTAGACTAGATTGGCCTTGAACTCACTATGAACTTGCTTTGAAGGTGCTATGATTAGCAGATATGAACCCCCAGAACTGGTGGGACATTTCTTTGGTACTTTCAGGACACAGTCCCAGGTTCCACATCAGGAAAATCCCATTGAATCCCATTGAAGTGGCACGGCTTACTAAAAGTAAGCAGAATTACCCCAGTCTTGAGCTGGAAGAAGAGAGAAAAATGAGTTTGAAACTAGACAAATGCAGCCTTCAGTTCAGCCATCTCCTGAGCAGAACTTAAGAGAAATGTGTATCTACTTTCTGGTATAATTGGCACAGGTCCTATTTCCTGGCTTAGGCCCTACAAAACAAAATGACACCTGATTTTCTGATTCCCTGTGTGTGTGTGTGTGTAAGTGTGTGTGTGGTGTGTAAGTGTGTGTGTAATGTGAGTGTATATGTACATGTGTGCATGTATGTGTGGTATGTGTGTATGTGTGCACAGATATATGAGTGTGATGTGCACATGTGTGAATGTATGTACATATGTGTGTGAGTATGTGTACTTGTGAGTGTATATGTATATGTGTGCACATGTGAGTGTATGTGCATGGTGTGTGTACATGTGTGTGGGTGTGTATATGTGTGTGCATGTGTATGGTGTGTGCAAGCTGCATTTGGAGGCACATGCTTTTGTGCCTGGCTTTCTATGTGGGTTCCGGGAAATCAAAACTAGGGTTCTCCTGCTTGTGTGGTAGATACTTACTAATGGAATAACCTCTCCTGCTTTTCTTGATTCCTTCCTCCTCCATGGCCTGGAGGAGAAAAGGAAAAACAGGAGGGAGAAAGGAGGAAAAACAAAGAAAAGCAAATACACGCAGTGATCGGATTTATAGGATGCCTTGGCAATGGCCTGCCTTGAGAAGCTTCCAGAACAAGCTTCCTTGCAGAGCAGTTACATAGCATTATCAGAAATGTCCCCCAGAATGTTCCAGGAATGGAAGCTCTTTTTCCTGACTCCTTGATCAGATTTAGCCCCCACCCCCTTGGCCGTCACTCCACCTGGGTCTCTTTCAGTCCTGCTGTATCCTCCTAACACATCCCCTGCACTGTTCGAGAAGCCAGGCACGGAAGGGCAGAGCAGTCTTCCTTGCTCTCTTTACTGTCTAACGACTTTTCCTTAGCTGACTCCCAAACCCCCATGCACAAGTCTAAAGCGCTCGGGTAATCTGAACCTTCATCTGTGGATGGCTTCGCTTGTGTTTACAGATAGAAGACAAGCTGCAAGAAGCAGGATTGGGGTTGTTTTTGGTAAGTCAAACCAGCTGTGCTCTCCTGCCTATGGCTACTTCCTTTGCAAATGCCTAATGTTACTGGTGACTGGAGCCTCTTCTTCCCATAGAATCATTTTCCTCTCATGAAGCCAGCTCTCCTCCTGTGCTCCCCCACCCCCATCTGTTCCCCTGCAAGGTGTCAGCTTGCTGCATCAAGCCTGCACATCGCTGCTGCCTGGCTCCTGAGGACACTGTTCCATCCCAGGAGTCCAATACCTCTTGCCATGCAGCTTTGCTGATTGCTGTTTGCAGCTGAGGTAGAATAGCCCTTTCCAGAGTCTTCCTTTCCCCTCCTTTTAGAAATCAAGTAGGAGCTGTACTTGTTGGGGTTTTTTCCCCTCACTCTTTTAGGACCCACCACCCAACTCCCAAATAAACACACGGAGACTTATTCTTATGAATGCTGGCCTTAGCTTGGCTTGTTTCTAGCTAGCTTTTCTTAAATTATCCTATCTACCTTTCACCTCTGAGGTTTTTTTTTTTTTGCCTTTCTTTATATAACTTTCTTTCCTTCTTACTCTGTGACTAGCTGGGTGGCTAGGTGGCTTGCCCCAGGCATCCTCCTCTTTTTCCCCTTTTCTCGCTAGTCGCTCTCCTTCTTTAGCCTAGATTTCTTCTCCTAGTTATTCTCTCTGCCTGCCAGCCCTGCCTATCCTCTCTCATGCCTAGCTAGCTATTGGCCATTCAACTCTTTATTAGACCAACTAGGTATTTTAGACAGGCAAAGTGACACAGCTTCACATATAGTTCAATATGCGAAACATAAAAGAATACAACACATCTTTGCATCATTAAACAAATGTTCCATAGCATAAACAAATGGAACATATCATAAACTAATATTCCACAAGAAGAAGCTTATCTCCATGAGGTCATAACTTAAAGATATCTTTGGAAAGAAAAGAATGTATGGTCCATTTCACCACTCAGAGGAGGCAGCCCCAGCCAGCATCTCTATGTATATGTACAGAGACAACTACATTTCACATTGGTAATATTTAAATAGGCATATAAAATAAACCCTTCCATGTTTAAAGTGACCCATTTTCTTTAGATAGAAGTTCCTTGGAATGTGAGGCAGTTTCAATGTGATAAAGTTTCAATCCATCATTTGTTGAATTACTGCTATGCATTTAGTGTCTTCCTTCAAAGAGCACACATACACAACCTACTAGGAAGAAAGTAGAGGACAAGTATATGGCCATGTTTGTTAGGATCCCTTAAGTCACTGGCCAAAGACAAGTTGAGACTGAAGACAGTTTCTACAATGGGAATTTGGGGGCACAGAGCCATAATGGACTAGGAGTGCTTAGTGAAGACTTCCTGATAGGCGATTCCTGGTAGAAGCATGGCAGGTTGAAGAAGTGGTCCTAGGTTGGTAGCAAAGAAATGCAGGGCCTGGAGAGATGCTTCAGTGGTTAAGAGCACTGGCTGCTCTTGTAGAGGACCCGGATTCAGTTCTCAGCCCCAACATGGAAGCTACAACTGTCTGTAAGTTCAATTCAAGGGAGCCCAATGCCCTTTTGTAACCTCCTTGGACACCAGGCATGTTGTGCACCAATATATATGCAAACAAAATACTCATACACATAAAATAAAACAAATAAATAAGCAAATAAAGTAATGTACAGAGGGATGCAAAATCCAGGGTATTAGTTGGTTAAAGTTCAACAATGAACTCCTCTCTACTCTGCAAAACTAAACCAAACTAAACCACCTAACCAGCAACCTTTATGTTTTTCATGTATATTTATAATAATGTTGACCAATTTCCAGGTGTACACAGTGTGAATACACTCAACCTGACAAACTTCACAGTCAATTTTAAGGTGTGAAGTTACTCACCAGCCAGGAGTTGGAAAGAGTTGTTGATCTAAAGTTGCCATGACCAAAAAGGAGTCCTCTAGTAAGAAACATTGGACATTAAGGAGGGACCCTCATGCACAGAGACCGATGAACTATTACAGTAGTTTTAAGAAAACCACACAAATGCAAAAATATTTGGGTTAACTCTCCTCTATAGCGACATCTCTCAAATAATAGCAACCGTTACTAATGAGTATTCACCAACTCTTACCATGGTAGTGAAGAAAGTTTATTTTTAAATGTTTACACATTCTACTTTGCAGCCCATTCCTATTTCTACTTGAGCTCTTTGTTTTGTAGTCAGTCTCTGTTGCTTACCTTGATTTGACATTGCTATGGTTTGCATATATTAAAGACTTAATTCCAGCATTTAGGGTGGTTCCTGCTGTGGAGGCAGGAAAACTGAGTCATGTGACTACCCAGCCCTCCTTAAGGCAAAGGCTGCATAACCTGGCAAACTGATCCAGTCCTCTCCTGTGGTCTACAGCCTCACAGATCAGGTGCTGACTATTCCCTAGTTGCCATAGCTTCTTATCCTGGACAACAACTAATGCCCCCAGCTGCATGCTGGATTATAGATGCTCTCTTTTATTTTATTAGCGTTTGGACTATGGGTTATTCTATCACTTTAAAAAAAAGATATTATTTATTTATTATGTATACAACATTCTGCTTCCATGTATGTCTGCACACCAGAAGAGGGCACCAGCTCTCATAGCAGATGGTTGTGAGCCACCATGTGGTTGCTGGGAATTGAACTCAGGACCTCTGGAAGAGCAGTCAGTGCTCTTAACCTCTGAGGCATCTCTCCAGCCCTATTCTATCACTTTTACCATGTTCTCCTTACTCTCTGAATATTCCCACAGGTTCCATGTTCTTGGATTCCAGGAAGGGCTTTAGAACAGGTATCTAGGTTGTGCTCACTTACTTTTCCTTTCGGCCTCATGCCTTAAGAAGAAGCAAACCAAAGCATCATCTCACCCTCTCCTTCACCTAATTTACTTATCAGATCAGAGGCTAATGTGGAGGATGCTGCCACATCTCCTTTTCTTGTTAAAATTCTTTACACAAGAAAGTTCCTGCTTGGCTGCCATCTTGGTCTCAGATGCATTTTTAACTACACGCAGCAGAGGTCAGGCCACCAAAGCAACTGCTGCCGACAATCTCAACCCTGTGCACTATTTCAAAGACTACAAAATTTCTTCTAAGCCTTTATTTTCAGGGCATCTATGTATTCATGTGATAGGCCCCCACTCATCAAGCAATCATGCTACCCCATACCACACAGATAAAGACTGCCACCCTAGGATTTCTCTCACAGCACTCCTAATCCTGATATCTCAGCTTTAGCTGCATATCTCATTACCCATAGCAAGAACCAAGCAATATAAAGGCACACTAACAGACACCACACATGAAAGGGCAGCTGGGTTGGAATTTACTCTGTGGATAGCTCCCACTCAGGCTACTCAGCCTCAGTTTCATGCCTTACTACCCATAGGCAGGACTCTCTCCTCCCCAGACTCATTCTTGGTTCTGTCAGACTCTCATTTGGACGCCAATTATGTTGTATGATAATTCTTTTCTTGGGGAGATAAGTCTCTCTCTCTCTCTCTCTCTCTCTCTCTCTCTCTCTCTCTCTCTCAGACACACACACACACACACACACACACACACACACACACACACACACACACACACACGTCTACTTACCCTAGATAGGAAGCTCATGACAGACAAAAGTACAGATACCACCAAGAGGCAGTGTCCCCAGGGAATGGAGGTGTGGCTGGAGAAGGGGCCCTTTGAGCAGGCTGCTACAGGATGAAGAATAATTCCTGAGGGATAGTAATGGAGGACAGGAAGAATTGTGAAAATTGCCTGAGTCCCAGCTCTTCGTGGCTACTGGGGGTCCCTGGTGGAAAGTGTTTCTGTGGATGGTGGCTGATACAAGGAGTGGAGATGGGCTAGAAGAGAAGACCCAGAGGATCACAGGAAATAGCAAAGCTGGGTCTGCAACAAGATGAAGAGTACCCGAGGAATGGAGCTGCCTCTCACTTTCTTTAATCTAAACTAAGGGTTTGCAAATGTTTATCTTTTTGAAGAAACAACCCCCCCCCTTTTGCTGGTAATTTGTAATGTTCAAGTGTCTGTCTCATTTATTTCTACTCTGTATCTTTATTACTTATTGCTCTTTATACAATTTGCACTTGGTTCATTCTATTTACTTGATTATTTGTTTATTTTGTTTTTACATCTTAACCAAAGTTTCCTCTTCCTCACCCTTCTTCTTACCCCTGACCTTGCCTACCACCCATTCCTCCTCCACTGTTTCTCTTCAGATGCAGGCAGGCATCCCATGGATATCAGCATAGTATGGTAACTTACAGTGAGACTAGGTACCTCCTCTTCTGTTAAGGCTGGATGAGGCAATCTGGGAGAAGGAATGGGTTGCAAAAATAGGCAACAGTTAGAGATAGCTCCTGCTCTCACTGTTAGGAGCCTCACAAGAAGACCAACTTACACAACTGTAACATATATGGAGAGTGCCTAGGTCAGTCCCATGCAGGCTCCTTGGTTGTCAGTTCAGTCTCTTTGGGCTCCTATGAGTCCAGGTTAGTTGGTTCTGTGGGTTTTCTTGTGGTGTTTTTGATACCGCTGGGTCTTACAAACCTAACTCCTCCTCCCCATCCCTTCCCCCCTCCTCCTCCTTCTCCTTCTTCTTCTGGATTCCCTGTGCTTCTCCTAATATTTGGCTGTGGGTCTCTGCATCTGTTTCCATCAGTTGCTGAATGAAGCCTCACTGATGATAGTTGAGCTAGGCACAAATCTATGAGTATAGCTAAATATAATTAGAAATCATTTCACTGGCTTTTTGTCATTTGTGTTTGGTTTCATCCTAGGTCTCTGGGTTCTGGCACTTAGGGGGAGCTCCCTCTCTTGGTGTGTGTCTCCAGTTGTGTCAGTCATTAATTGGTTGGTCAATCCCACAATTTCTGCACCACCTTTACTCTAGCACTTCTTGTTGGCAGGACAAATTGTAGGTCAAAGGGTTTGTGGCTGGGTTGGTGTTCCAATCTCTCCACTGGAAGTTCTTGCCTGGTTACAGGAGATAGTCAGTTCAGGGTTCATATCCTCCATTGCTAGGAGTCTTAGCTAAGGAAACCCTCATAGATTCCTCGGAGTTTCCATTGCTCTAGGTTTCTAGCTCATCCTAGAGATGTCCTCAGATTCCAGTTATCTCTCTCTGTACTCTCTCCCTCCATCCACCCCACACCTGATCCCTCCTGTTCCCATCCCTATTCCCCTTTCTAGGACCCTCCCCCATCCATTGGCAATGTCCTTTCTATTTCCCCTTCACAGTGAAATTCATAATCCTCCCCCTTTATCAGAAGTCAGCAGGAAGTGGACTCAGACGCTGGGTGGTATCTTTTGAGTATAGGAAACCTCAAAGCCTACTCCAACACTTCCTCCAATAAGGCCATACCTACTCCAACAAAGCCACACCTCCTAATAGTGCTACTCCCTATGAGCTTATGGGGGCCAATTACGTTCAGACTACCACAGTGACTGTGGCCTCATAAAATGAATTTGGCAATCCTCCTTCTGTTTCTATTTTGTGGAATAATTTGAGGGGTATTGGTATTATCTCTTCTTCAAAGGTCTGGTAGAATTCTGTGCTAAATCCATCTAGCACTGGGCTTTTTTTGGTTGGGAGATTTAATGACTGCTTCTATTTCCTTGGGGGTTAAAGGTCTATTTAAATTGTCTATCTGATTTTGATTTAACTTTGGAATGTGCTATCTATCAAGAAAATTGTTCATTTCTTTTAGATTCTCCAAGTTTGTGAAGTACAGGTTTTTGAAGTATGACCTAATGATTCTCTGAATTTCCTTGGTGTCTGTTATGTCCTCCTTTTCATTTCTGACTTTGTTAGTTTGGATAGTCTCTCTCTCTGTCTTTTAGTTAGTTTAATAATTTGTTTATCTTGTTGATTTTTCTCAAAGAACCAACTCTTTGTTTCATTGATTCTTTGTATTATTCTCTTTGTTTCTGTTTTCTTGACATCAGCCCTGAGTTTACTTCCTGCTGTATCTTGCACGTATCTATTTCTTTTTGTTCTAGAGCTTTTAGGTGTGCTGTCAAGGATCTGGTATGAGATTCCTGGATTTCTTCATGCAGGCACTTAGTGCTATAAACATTCCTCTTAGCACGGCTTTCATTGTATCTCATAAGCATTCTTTGGCATCCAGAAGACTTTGAACTTCAATAATCCAGACATTTCTTTTTGCTTTTAATATGATCCCAGTATTCCCACAATTTCTTCATTCCTCTTTACTTTTTTCCTTTAATGTCTGTATTCAGCCTTACTCTTTTCCTTTGATATTATTTACTATTGACTTTCTTCAATGTATTTGTTATTTTACTTAATGTATTTCCAGTTCAAAGAATTTTGTGTAATTAAAAAAAATACTCCCATTTCTCTATTATGTTTCTCTGCAAGCATTAGCATTCAGGCATTATGCTGGCCTTCCCCTGCCCCTCTCCCCCACCTGGCAGGATGTGCTTGCCAGTACTCAGGCAGTCCTCTAACATGCTCAGGGTCCTGACAGCATCATCATCAATGTTGCTATAGCTACATCCCTCAGAAAAGGTGCCCCACCCACCTCCTCTTACCTCCTCTCTCTGTCTCTCTTCCTTCTTTTCCACTGCTGGAGTTCCATCTTCCCCCCTCTCCCACATTTCCCTTCCCCCAATAAAAAGCCCTCCAAGTGAGCCCTGTCACATGATAGTCCTAACCCCCACTGTTTTTAAAACTACAACAGAGTATTGAGGGCATTTTTGTTGTTGTTGTTGTTGTTGTTGTTGTTGTTGTTGTTGCTGTGTGTGTGTTGAAACTTTTTTGGCTTCCTTGACAGTTTTTATTAGTTACCTTTTCAGTCACTGTGATAAAACACTATGAGCAAGGAAACTTGTAGAAGGAAGGATTTATTTGGGCTCATGGTTCCAGGGCAATAGAGTCCATTGTGGTAGCAAGTGGAAGGCATGATGGCAAGAGCTGGAAACTGAGTACACATCTTCAAATGTAAGCAGGAAGCAGAGAAAGCAAACTGAAAAAGTAGGGCAGAACTCTCTACCCACAAAGCCTTCTCCCCTCGATGGTCTCCTTCCAGCAAGCCACACTCCAAACCTACCCAACAGCACCACCAGCTGGGGACCACGTGTTCAAATACTGGAGCCCATGGGGGACATTTCTCATTGAAACCACTGCAGGGCTGCTCTAACTCCTGCATCCTACACTTTATTCATATTGGTTATGCCTGGTTTCTCAACCTCATTTTGACTCTTAGATGGGGTCATGATTCATTGAAAGGTCTTTTTCACCTCCCTCCCTGACAGCCCTGGAAAAGTTTTTAATTAACACATATGTCCACTACACATAAATGGGATTCACTGACCTTTCCATATATAAAATCAGGCATTGTTTTCCCCTCCTACCTCTGTTCCTTTCTCTCACCCTCCCTCCAACTCCTTACCTAATTCCTAACAATCTCTCTTTTGTGGAAGCTCTTGATGTTGCTTGGTGTGCAATGTCATCTATGCATTAAGGTTGCAGTCTTATTTTTCTAGAAATTCCAAGCAGGCCGATTATTTTCTCTGACAATAACACTCCCACAATTTCAGCGCTAGCTGTCACCCTAAAACTGGATTTGCCATGAGTCTGCTTTTGTGTGTTGCCACCATTTTAACACTAGAGGGCGATCCAAACCCAGATTTGTCCTAACCTCTCAGTTGGTGAGTTGTTTAGAATGAACTGTGAATGAGTGCATACACTTCACTGTGTCTCCCTCACAAAACGGTGACCCAGGAATGTCCTCAGAGTCACTGCCTGTAGTCAGGCTCTGCAGTGTACTGTTTGATTATGGCAGAATCACTGTGGGACAAGCGTTGCAACGGCATATCTTGATTTCAACTGTAAACACAGCATTAGTACAGGACCAGTGCTCACATTGCTGTGGGCTACCTGCTGCTGAAGTGGACTTATGGCCCCAACCCATTGCAGTTAACCCAAGATGAAACTTTCTAGAATCAAAGTCCAGTAGACACTTTCCTATATGGCAGAGATTTTGTCCATAGACACTGGCCTGGGGGAGGTGGCTGTTAGGACACAGTGTTGTGTTTTTCCTACCTGACATGGAGTTTTAAGAAAAATTACTATGCCTATAATTACCCTTACTTATCTCTTTGGGAGTAGGGTCTCTATGCTATGTAGCCCGAGGTTGGAATACAGTAGGTGAAGGTAGTCCTTTAGCCAACAAGACAGTGAGAAACTGGGTTGCAGCTTAGCATCATAGATGCAAGGAATTGCACGGTGTCAGGACATGCAGGCTCAAGCTCAGGCTGGCTGTGATGCAGACAGAACCATAAGTCAACCTGAACACCATGTAGGACTCTGACCTACCTAGGGCAGCTTGTTAGGGATGCAATATCACCCATGGTTAGGATAGAGTGGTGAGGATACTCTGCTGGATCCCAAGGTTAATCATAGCCTGAGTTATACCTGCTTCCCACTCTTCATGAATTTGAATAGTCATATTTGGTAGTGGGGGAAGGTGTGCTAGGCCACTCCAAGGCTGATGATGTTGCAGGCCCAAACTCAAGTTTACTTTGCCAAGGCACATATCTCTACTTGATTCTGTAGAGGGTATGAAGGCTCCTTCTGCAAACTCTTGTCTGGGATATGGGTGTGTTTTCTGCCTGGTGTTGAGATCATGGGGAACCTGACATGGAACTACAGAGTAAATTCTGTGATAGCTTCCCTGACTCACTTCTGAGGAGGTAGAGTTCTGTTACTAAATGATTTTGTTGTTGTTGCTAATTTGTTTTTTGAGACAAGTTTTCCCTGTGTAGCTCTGGTCATCCTGGATCCTGGAGCTCACTTTGTAGAACAGGCTGCCCTCAAACTCACAGAGATGCACCTGCCTCTGCCTCCCAAGTGCTGGCATTAAAGGCATGTGCCACCACTACCTGGCTATGATTTGATATTTTAAAATGTGTATATATTTTATATTTTAATCTACATACTATCCGTACAGCAAAATGCCGAGTTTTCATAAGTATGTGATGCCATATATTTATCACTACACTTCTACAGAATAGTTTCTTTGCCCTAAGAATACCATATTTTGTCTGTCAACTCCCTTCCTTTTCTCCTCCTCCCTAGAGCCCTTGCAACCACCTTTTAAAAACCATATCTATAATTTTGCTTGTCACTGAATGTCAGGCAAGTTAATTATACAGTATGTAATCCTTTTCATAACTTTATTTATGTAGTAATATACATTTAAATTTCACTCATTCCTACTTTTTATGCCATCCTAGAGCCCTCATCCAGTGGCTGATGGAAGCAGAGGCAGACATCCACAGGAAACACTGAACTGAACTCTGGAACTTAGTTGCAGAGAGGGAGAAATGAAGATCAAAGGGAGTCGGTACCAGGCTGGTGAAACCCACAGAATCAGCTGGCCTGAACAAGGGGAGCAAAAGGACCCCAGACTGCTGTCTGGGAGGCCAGCACAGGGCTGATCCAGACCCCTGAACATGGATGTCAATGAGGAGGCCTCTGCACTCTAGGGGGCCCCTGGTAGTGGATTAGTATTTTTCCCTGGTATAGGGAAGGGACTTTGAGAGCCCATCCCACGTGAAGTGATGCACTCTCGGCCTGGACACATAGGGGAAGGGCCTAGGCCCAGCCCAGGATGATGTGGTAGACTTTGGGGAGCCCCCATTGAGGGCCCTACCCTGCCTGGGGAGTGGAGGGTGGATGGGGTGGGGGTAGGTGGGGATTAGAAGGAAGGGTGGGGAGGGCTGGGGGGGAGGGAGAGGGAGGGAGAGGGAGAGGGAGAAAGGATTGACATGTGAAGCAAACTTGTTCCTAATTTGAACTAATAAAAAAAATTATAAAAACATACTTCCCATCATAATGATAATGGACTAAACCTCTGAAACTGAAAAAAAAAACAAAAAACAAAAAAACCAAAACCAAAATTCACTCATCCATGTCCTTGTAATACAGTAACTCAATATAATAATTTTGACTTTTGGGTTCTATGGAAGACTTGAAACTGTCTCAGTATGGCTGGATAAAAGTGAAGAATAAGAGCCGGGTGTTGGTGGCACACGCCTTTAATCCCAGCACTTGGAAGGCAGAAGCAGGCGGATCTCTGTGAGTTCGAGGCCAGCCTGGTCTCCAGAGCGAGTGTCAGGATAGGCTCCAAAGCTACACAGAGAAACCCTGTCTCGAAAAAAGTGAAGAATAAGAAATGAGTCAGACTAAGAAAAAATAGATTCTAAGAAGTCTTTAATTCTTTTTTTTATTTCTTCCTTGACCCAGGAATGGTACAATTACACATTGTTTAATTTCCATGAGTTGGTAGGGTTTCTGCTTTTTTTTTTTTTTTTTTTTTTTTTATCTGTTGAGGTTTGCTATGTTGCCAAGTATGTGGTCAATGGAACTGAAAGAAACCATCCTGAGAGAGGTAATCCAGTCACAGAAAGACAAACATGGCATGTACTCACTCATATATGGATATTAGACATAGAGCAAAGGATTACCAGCAAAGAACTACTCCACACCACCAGAGAAACTGGGAAACAAGGAGGATCCTAAGAGAAAAATACATTGTTCCCCGAAGAAGGGGAAAGGGACAAGAACTCCTAAGCAAATTGGGAGCACAGGGGGAGAGGGGAGGGAGGTAGGAAAAAGAGAAGGGGGGGGAGAACAAGAGGGATCAGGAAGACAGAGACAGAGGAGGAATAGAGGGGAACAGGAAAAGAGATACTTTAATACAGGGAGCCAGTATAGGTTTAAAGAGAAATCTAGCATTAGGGAAATGTTCAGAGATCCACAAAGATGACACAACCTAAGAACCTAGGCAGTAGTGGAGAGGCTGCCTTTGATGCCCTTCCCCTATAATGAGATTGATGACTACTTTAATTGCCGTCCTAGAGCCTTCATCCAGTAGCTGATGGAAGCAGAAGCAGGCACCTACAGCTAAGCACTGAGACATACTCCTGAAATCCAGTTGTAGAGAGGGAAGAGGAATGAGCAAAGGAATCAAACTCTGCTGGAGAAACCTACAGAACCAGCTGACCTGACCTTGTGAGAGCACAGGGACCCCAGTCATAAAGCTGGGGAACCAGCATTGGACTGAACCAAACAGTACCAGTTAGGAGGCCTGGGCAGTCTATGGGACCTCTAACAGTGGAACCAGTATTTATGCCTAGTGCAGAAATGGACTTTGGGAGCCCATTCCCTATGGAGTGATAGATACTATTGCAGCCTAGATATACAGAGGAGAGCCTAGGCCTTCCCCCAAATGATGTGACAGACTTTGGTGATCCCCCATGGAAGGCCTCACAGTCCTTGGGGAGTGGGTGGGTTGGGGGAAGTTGCAGGGGGTATGGGAGGATGGGAGGGAGAGGAAACGGGGGGGGGGAATTGATATGTTAAATGATTGTTTCTAAATAAAAGAAAAACAAAACAAAAAACAAGAAAAGAAAGGAAAAATAGAATCATCCAAAGAGATGAAGATAGAAAAAGTCCTCAGGGATCACAAAGGTAATGACAGGATACTTGAAAATTACAGAGAACAAGAGGAAAAAAAGCCAACTGAATACAGCTCTACCTCCAGCAGCCTCCTGAGAAGGAATCAAAAGCTATAAGCAAATAGGCAGTCTCATTTCTGATAAAGTAGATTTGAATCCCAAACTACAGATGTGAAGAAAGTAATGTTAATATATTAATAAATGGTGCTATTCTTCAAGAAGTAAAACTATTGTGAAAATTTACACAGTGGGGTATTGGAGTTCTCATTTTTATCAAATACATGAAACAAGCATGAAATATCAGGTAGGCTTTGACACAACAATGATGAGAAAATTTAATACCGCACTACCATTTTTAGGTAAGTCATCCAAACTAAATCTTAGCAAAAACACCTTGGAGTGTAATTACTCCATAGATCAATGGGCTCTAACATTTCTACAGAATATCCCATCCAACAGATAGGAAATAGAGATTCTTCACAGTGCCACATGGAGCTATCTCTAAAATGGATCATATTATAGGCCACAAAGCAAGTCTTAACAGATTTTAAAAGATTGAAATGAGCCTTTTTTTATTAAGCCACAGTAGAACTAAACTTGAAATCAACAGCAATAGAAAATAATAGAACTACAAAAATTGAAAGGAATAGCACACCGTTGAATGAACAGAAGGCCACTGAAGAAATCAAAAACCAAATTTTAGGATTCCTAGAATCAAATAAAAGTAATATCACCATATATAAACAAGCAATTATACATATGCACATGCAGATAAAATTTCAATTTAGGTTCTGCATCTGAGGGGAAACATGCAATATTTAAGTTTGAGTATGACACATTTCATTTAACATAATGATTTCTAGTTCCATCCATTTTCCCAAACATGTCATTATTGCATTTTTCTTTACAGTCTTAGAAAAAAGATTTTTTAATGTTTAAATTATATATACAATATAATAAAGGATTTAAATGTTATTGCTGCTGCCATTGATCCCTGATACCCTTTAGAACTTCATGTTCAAACCTAGTTGCTGAAGACACCACATAGTTGGGTCAGGGCATTGAGAAATGAAGCTGATATAGACCTGGTGGCTTTATCCCTACTGGCTTGCTTTCATAGTTCTGCAAGGTTCTATGCATGCAGCTTGGTGAAGAAAAGTCAAGAACAGTCTTACACTGCTGTGAACCCCTTGAACTATATCAGTGATTGGTCTGGCAAGGTATGCCCACTGATGCAATAGTGGCACAGATGTTATGGTAGTAACCAACCACCTTCTGCAGGAAAGCCCATTCCACAGCATGGAGCTCATGTCTAGTACTGTTAACTGAGCCCAAAACCCATGTGTGGCTAGGTCATAACCCCCAGGGGAGAACCTAGTACTATTATTCTGCCAAATGGACATAGCATTACTCTACCCCATAAATCAGTGGTTCTCAACCCTCCTAATGATAATAACCCTTTAATACAGTTCCTCATATTGTGATGAGCCACAACCATAAAATGATTTTGTTGCTATTTCATAACTGTAATTTTGATGCTGCTATGAATCACAATGAAAATATCGGATATACAGGATATCTGATGTGCCCCACAGGGTGAGAACCACTGCCCTAAGTTCTCACTTTTGTATCTATCCATAGATCAGTGCACTTCTCAGCCCTCATCAGGGAAGCTCTTTTTTTTTTTTTTTTTGGCAGTAGATGATGACAAATAGACTCACAACTTGTTAATATGAAGAGACTAAGAAATTTGAGAGTGCTCATGTATAAATGGGGACTCTATATGAAACCCCTTTCCCTCACCTTTCAGGAACCATCATGGAAAAGAGGGCATGACAAGACATGACAGAAACATGGCACACATGAGCATAAACCAGTTTGACTGTGTGCACAAAAGCTGTAAAACTTCAAGCCAGGCAAAATGGTAGCATAGATAGGGGAGGGACTCATGAAATTGTATCCTAACCTGATGATCTATGGTTAGTAATCAGTTTCTGGGGTGCAGAGAATCAGTTTTTTTTTTATTTTTTTCTTCAGGAATGAGGTCCCTGAGAGGCTATCAATGCTCCTCCAGTAGATGGCTCTATACCCAAGCACATAGAGGTTGGTTTTTTGTTTGTTTGTTTTTCAACTTGACACAGCTAGAGTCTTTTGGGAGGGGAAACCTCAATTGAGAAAATGCCCCCACCAGACTGGCTTGTGAGCAAGTGTGTAGTGCATTTTCTTGCTTAACAATTTATATTGGCAGTCACAGCCCATTGCGGGGTGCCATCCCTGAGCAAGTGGTCTTCATGGAATAAGAAAGCAGGCTGAGGACACCAATGAGCAGCACTCCTCCATTGGCTTCTGCTTCAGTTCCTGCCCTGACTTTCTTTGATGATAGACTGTGTTGTACAAATATACGATGAAATAAAACCCTTTCCTCCTCCAAGTTGCTTTTGGTCATAATGTTATTTGTTTATTTATCTATTTTTGGTTTGTTTGTTTATTTTTGAGACTAGATCTCTCTATGTAGTCCTGGCTGTCCTGGAACTCACTCTGTAGACCAGGTTGGCCTTGACCTCACAGAGACCCACCTGCCTCTGCCTCCCGAGTGCTGAGATCAAAGGCATGTGCCACCTGGTCAGGACGTTTTCTCATAGCAATAGAAACGCTGCTAAATGGACAGAGTATTATTCTACCCTCTAAACTCTTACCTTATACCCGTAGATTAGTGCACTTCTCACCCCCCCCATCAGAGACCTATGGTTTTAGTTACAAGGAACTCAAACTTGGACATTTCAAGCACAGTTTCAGGATACTCATGAAGTTTATTATTCCAAGGGAGAGTTTGGATGCAAAAGGTGGTTTATGCATTTGTGTGTATGTATGTGTTCTTCTGTGTGTTTCTCTCTCTCTCTCTCTCTCTCTCTCTCTCTCTCTCTGTGTGTGTGTGTGTGTGTGTGTGTGTGTGTGTGTGTGTGTGCATGCACAGGTACATGTGTGTACACAGATGTATGTATATAGAGGACAGAAGATGACATTCACTCCATATTATTTTTTTCATTTCACATACCAACCCCAGTCTGCCCTCCCTCCCTCCTTCTCTCTCTCCCTCCCTCCCTCACTCCAAGGTTTTTCACTGAATCTGGAGTTCACCAATTTGTCTAGAACAGCTGACAAGCAGGCCACAGGTCTTGTGTATAGGTCCCTAGTGCTAAGATTATAGGCATGCCACACTATGACTGGCCAGGGTTCAATCCAGGCCCTCATATTTGCACAATAAGGATTTTACCAACTGAACCACCACCCCAGCTCCCACAAGATTATTTTAAAGATGTTATCAATAGTTTCTGATTTATTAAGAGTATGGACAGAAAACTGGGCTTTCCCTTAATCTTTTAAGTTCATTATAAATCTAGTGATAAAATTAGTGAAATACAAACAAAAATTGTAACTCTTCCAGTGATTCAAGTTAATTAACAAAAGATGAACTGAAAATCCTTCTGAACAGTCAGCTCCACTTATGGCTCAATTAATTAAATTCTTCCAATCATTAAAATGATTTTTATGATCTTAATGCAATTGATTTTCTTTTCAGCACTTCAAATGACTCTAACAGACATAGCCTTCCAAATGCTTGAAAAGTTCTGATAAATACAACAAACCTCTGGTGAAATTTTAGTGCTTTTGGAAAACTCAGATAATGTCTGTCAGCTTGCGTCTGACAAGTTATGTCTTTAGTTGCATATTGTGATGTGAAATCACAGATCTTACCTTTACATTTTTTTATATTTCCCAAACTTAAAAAGCCTGTAACCATTTAAATACCAGATACACAGATTGTTCCAACAATCTAAAAAAACGTTTTTCCTGAATGAAACAATAAAGAATTAATTGACTTATTTTCTCATATCTCAATGCAGGCATAGGTTCTGAACATATGCCCTGACCTTAGGAAGGACCGCCGGGATGTAACCAGAATTCACAATATAATACATGCAGTCAGAGGCAAGACCAACACCTGCTACTGAACACACAAAAGACCACCCAGGGGTAAGACTGGCATCTTGGGAGCCTGTGAAAAGAATGTCCAGAAACGAGACTGGAAGCAGCACCCAGGCAAGGGGCAGCATCCAGACTCTGCATTGCCACCCAGTTCCTGTTTCTTAATTTGTATTCTTCCCTTGTTTGGTGTCTAACATCATTCTAGTGGGCCAGCTTTGTTCACTCTGTTCTCATTCCTCCTTTTCCTTCCCTTCCTCTTTTTTGGATAGGTTTTCCCAAAGAACGCAGGCTGGCCTGGAGTTAGGGGGCCTCTGTGCCCCAGCCTCCTGAGAGCTGGGATGATTTGAGGCCGTCTGGTCACATTTCTTTACTTTTCTCTTTTCACTTTAACTTGAAGGGGTGACTTTTTTCAGTGACTATCACCATGTTTTCATAGTAGGGCCTATCCCTTTGTTATAACGCTCCTTCAGATAGCACTCTACTCTCTGAGTAGTCCTGTAGATTGAACATGTTGCTCTGAGCATGTGGCTTGAAAGTCTAACTACTGAACCACTACACCCCTGATCTATTAGAGAGAAACAACATCTTTGTCCTATTATGACTTAGTCTTACTTGAACTTTGTAACCATTTCCACTAAATAAATGTGGGTGATTAAAAAAAGGAAATCTAAACAACAAGCTAATCCAAGTTATGCAAGTCTCAGTGAAAGACACAAAAAAAACATAACTTCTCTAAAAATTACTAATCCCACAGTAATGGCCTCCAATAAGAATGAATTGTATGAAATCCTAAACAAAGAATTCAAAAAAAGTATTTGTAAGTATGCTAAAAAAAAAAATCAAGAACATGAATGAATTCCTGAATAAAAGAGAGCATAAACAGCTGAATGAGAAAAAGAGAAGTAAATACAGGATATGAATATGAAATTTAATAAATAGAATTACTGAAAAAGATCAAACTGAAATAATGGAACTGAGACATTCAATAAGTCAAACATAAAAAAAAAAAAAATCAGTGGAGCTCAGTAATAGTGGCTCACTACTTTTATCCTAGCACTCGGGAGGCAGAAGCAGGCAGATCTCTGTGAGAGGCCAGCCTGGTCTACAGAGAGAGTTGCAGGACATCGAGGACTTCACAGTGAAACCCTGTTTTGAAAAACAAACAAACAATCAGTGAAAATTATCACTCATAGGATAAAGGACAGAGTATCAGGGCTTGAGGATAAAGTAGATGAGTTAGAACCTTCAGATAATACAAAGATAAATCAATAAGAAAGTATGAATAGAACATATGAGGTCTCTGGGATACTATGAGAAGACTAACTCCATAAAAAGGGAAAATTTTGTGTTAAAAGCAGAGAGAAAACATTCAATAAAATCATAGCAGATGCTAGTGGTAGTGGTGTATGTCTTCCATTCCAACACTCAGAGGCAGGCAGATCTCTGTGAGTTTGAGGAGGCCAGCCTGGTCTACAGAGGTAGTTCTAGGACAGCCAAGGCTACCAAAAAACCCTGTCTCAAAAAGCCAAACCAAACCAAAAAAACCCAAACAAACACAAAACAAACAAAAAAAATAGGAATTTCTGAAATCTAAGTAAAGAAATGGCCATCCAGGTAACGGAGCCATTTCAAACACAAAACACATCGTAGCTGAAGGACCAAATACATGGAGAAAAGGAAGTATGTTGAAAGCAGAGAGAGAGAGAGAGAGAGAGAGAGAGAGAGAGGCACCAAGTCAAATAGGTCTAAATGATTTATTTCTCAACAGAAGCTCTAAAAACCAGGAAGGCATGGAGTGATGTATTTCAAGCTCCCGTGTTGGGTAGTTCACAACTGCCTGTAACTCCAGTCGATCTGATACCTCTGGCCTCTTGAGGCACCTGAACTCATGTGCACATAATCACACACAGACACACACATGCATATGACAAGAAACAAAAATAAATCTTAAAAAATGAAATTGTCATTATGAAATTCAACATTATGTACCAACACTATGAATATATACCAACAAATATATATATATATATATATATATATATATATATATATTCAGAAAAAGAAATAAAAATAACCAATAAATACAATTTTCTTATTTTATTTTAAAAGATTGGGGATTTCACATATTTTAGATTAATAAACCTACTATTATAGACATAAAGTTATCTTTGTGGATGGTATTATAGTTATAATCCCAACTTCAGCATCAAAATAATATTTTCCATATGTACTATTTTTATTGATATCAGTTCTGATATTTAATTTTTCCACTTTGATTTTATCTTTATTCCATGAGTTGTTTTTAGAGTTCACTTAATTATTCAAGAGTTGATGGTTTCCAGAGCATGTGAATCAGGTTTCTTTAAAGGTTTGGCCCTGGGAGGTCAGCCATGTTCAGTGGATGGCCCCACACCCATATATGGGCAGAACAAATTGAAATCAGTGAAGTTCTTTTCTTTTTTTTGTAAAGAAGATTCAAAATTTGGAGAGATTGTAAGTAGACCTGGAAGAGTTTTGAGTGAGAATAAATATCAAAATATGTTGTATGCAGCTATGAAATTTTCAAAAAATAAAAAATTATATTGACAATAATGTCCAATTGTGTAATTTTAATATCATTTAAAAATTTGCATTTATTTTCTAACTTCACATGTATGCACATGTAATGCTTTTCCAGGTGGGTACGTGTGTGTCATGGCATGCATGTGGAGGTCAGAGGACAACCTGTAAGAACTAATTCTCTCCTGCCATGTGGATCCCAGGGATTGAGCTCAGGTCATGAAGCTTGGTATCAGAGCTCTTTTATCAACTGAGCCATCTTGCTAGCCCCCAACTATCTATCTATCTGTCTGTCTGTCTGTCTATCTATCTATCTATCATCTATGTATTACAAAAATATTGCTTTTTAAATTTTTCTCATGTTTATTTGCATCAATATTAGAAAAAAAAAGATTATTTTTAATCCTGTGAAGGCTTTGAAATCAAAAAGTTGATTGATCAGTTTAGGGGAAAGTTCATGTTTATGCAGAGAAGGATGAGGGGGCTTAGGTTTCCTTTTCATTTGCAGCTCTGTTAAACACACAAAAATAGTATCGCTCATTTATATTACATACACTTAAGTTTATCAACAAGCTTATGCATTTTCCTATGGTTTTTGTTTGCATATTGGGGGCGGGTGGGGTTGTGGGTTCAGAACTCAGCAGCATACAGATACTCTTCCACTGAGCCAAATTCCCAAGCCCACACTCCTGTTTTTAACCCCGCCCCTTTCCCTGGATTTTCTTTGCTTTCTGCTCTAGCACATCATTGGCAGTTCTTTTAGTGAGGGACTCTTAGCTATAAACCACTGACTTCTTAAATGTTCTGTCCCTACCCCTTATCCATGCATAATGCTGGTTAGTATCTGGTTAGTATCCTATGCTGACAATCATTCTTCCTTAAGGCTTTAATTACCCCATTGTCTTTTGCCTTCAAGCAGTGAGCTTGGATCCTGCCCTGACTTTCTAGTGTACTGTCATCTTTGAGGGACTGAGCTCTGGACCACCTACCTACCAGCAGACGGGTAGGTTGAGCAGCTTGTCAGTTGCTTTGAATTTCCTTTCTGTTTTCGGTCTTCGTTCACTCTTACTTTTGAACTAGCTGTAGTTTCTAGTATTCTACTTTACATTTATTTGTTGCTGACAGACAGCTCTGACAAATTGGCATTATTTTTTGCTGGATCTATGGCATCTTTCTAGAAGGATTTTTCCTACCCCTGTACTCATGACTTAGAGGATGTTGATTTGGGTCTTGATTTGGGTCCTGCCTTCTTTCCTAATTAGCTGTTTATTTTTAAAGCTGCCTCTATAGGTAAAAGATAATACTTTGTGAATATTTAGTTGTATCCCTCTCTTCCATGATTTGTATAATTTCTTTTAATTTTACTGCATGGTTTATAGAATGACCATAATGTTAATAAAAGTGACTATTAATAATTGTACCTTATGCTTGGCTTTAAAAGAGACTGATCTAGACGGGCAGTGATGGTGCACTCCTTTAATCTCAGCTCTGGGGATGCAGAGGCAGGTGGAGGCCATCCTGGTCTACAGAGTGAGTTCAAGGACAACAAGGACAATTACACAGAAAGATCCAGTCCAGGAAAACCAGAGAGGGGGAGGGAAGGGGAGACTGATCTAATGTCTTATTGTCAATTTGGAATTTCATCCAAAGTAAATATTCAAATTGGATCCACAATAAATATTCGTGATTTAGTTAGGGGAGTCTGTTTTTCTTTCCAGTTTAAAACAAGTAAGAGATGACTATTAAATTTTTTAAAATCCATCTAGTTTCCCTCGAGATACTCATATGTTTTGGCTTATTTCTGTGCTAACGTGTATTGATCCAAGAAGGCTGAACCCTGCTTCATTCCTGGACCAAGCCTTATTTGGTCATGGAATATTATTCTTCTAATACACTGCTGGGTTCTATGCTATTATTTTAGCTAGACTCATAGATTAAAATAACAAGTGGTATTAATTTTTAGTTTTCCTTTTTCTGTGTTTTGTACTTACCTTCAGTTTTCTTTGGGAGTTACGCGAGCTTTGTAAAATTAACTGGGACGCCATCTTCTGCTGTGCTCAGAGAAGACTTTCTATCCTGGGAACCATCTGTTCATTCACGTTTGGAAGGACTCATCAGTGAACCAAAACATCCTTGTTTCTAAACTGTTTCCCAAGTATCGGGGTTTCAGAAGTGACAGTAAGCAGTTAGAGTTATCAGTTTGTGCTTAAACCGTCTATCTGGTGTAGCGGCTTGTCATCGTTTTTCCCCATTGTGTCCCAGTCCTGGAGCTTTTGGCTTGGCTGATGCTCCAGGCTTAGGACACTCTGCGGCCCCCTTTGTCCTGTGTGCATACCTTTCCTTCACACAGGAATTGATTTCCTGGGAATCAATCCTGAATAATACTTAAAACTGTTGAGGCTTTCTATTTTCTGGCATTTATGACTGTAACATACAATTCTTGCAATCATTTCTTAAGCGTTTGGACTCCTTTGCAGGCAATCATCGCCTATACCTGTATCTTGAGGTGCTTTCTCTATTTTTTTCCACCACTACCAGAGTCTCGGATCACATGGCTATATCTGATCCATTTGAATGGATTTTTATGCATGCTAGGAGGTAGGGATCTCACTTTACTCCTCTAAATGCCTTTTTCTTTCTTGATTGCTTTGCTATGAGGTAGTATGTTGAGTAAAAGTACACACTGTTACCTTATTCCTGATTTTAGAGGAAACAGCTTGAGGTTTTTGCCTTTTAGTTTAATCTAGGCAGTGGGTTTGTTGTACATAACTTTTATTTTATTGGGTCTTTTCTTTTGTACATAGCCTTTATTATGTTCCTTCTATTCCTAGTTTCCTCAGAGATTTTTTTATCACAAAGACCCTTGCACTGAGATGATCATGTGATTTCTGTACCTGATTCTCTTAATTGGTTGCATTAGATTTATTGATTTGCATGTGTGGAACCATTGCTGGAATAAGACTAGTCTGATCATGATGGATACTCTTTTTAATGTGTTGTTAAATTTGAGTTACAATTATTTTATTGAGAATTGTTGTGTCTATTGTTTTCTTTTTTGTTGTTGTTGTGACCTTGTCTGGTTTTGGTGTTGGGGCAATACTGGTATCATGTAACAAATCTGGTATACTTCCTTCTCTTTATACTTTATGGACCATGTTGAGAGAGGCATTGTTAGTTTTTCTTCAAAGGGCTAGTAGAATTTAACAGTGAATCTACCCACTTCTGGGTTTTTCTTTGTTGGGAGACTGCTTCTGTTTTGCTGCTTTTTCTAGATCTGTTTAAGTTGCTTATATTCTTGATTTATTTTTGTAGAGTCATATTTGTCTCTTTTTTCAGCTTTGTAGACTATATGTTTTTAAACTATGCCTTAATGATCTTCTGGATTTCATTAGTATATGCTGTGGTATCCACTCTTTCATCTCTAATTTTATTTACCCAGATATTCTCTCCCTTTTTGTGATTAGTTTGGCTAAAAGCTTATCAATCTTGTCTTTTCTAAGAGCCAACTCTTGGTTTCATTGATTCTTTGTATTGTTCTTAGTCTCCATGTCATTAATTTTTGCCTTGGTCCTTACGATTTCTTTCCATCTACTGCTTTTGGAGTTGACTATTTCTTGTTTTTCTAAGACCTTGAATTAGATGGTGAAGTCATTACCTTGACTTCTTTCTCTGTTATATGTATGTGTAATGTATCCATGTGTGTGAACACCCATGTGAGGGTATATGTGCAGAGACCAGATGTCAACATTGGGTGTCTTTTTCTGTTGCTCTTCATCTTATTTTTTCTGAAACTGGTTTTTCTCAATGATTTCATTGCGTTGGCTAGACTGGATGGCCCTCAAACTGAGTAGCACAGAACTTACAGATGAGCACTTCTGCATCCAGGTTTTATAAGTACGCTGGGGCATCTAAACTCAGGTCCTCAAGATTGAGAGCAAATGCTATCCACTAAATCATATTCCAAGTACTTTTTTCATTTTTTAATATAACCATTGTGGTGGTTTGAAAGAAAATGGCCCCCAAAGGGAATGGCACTATTAGGAGGTGTGGCCTTGTTGGAGGAAGTGTGTCACTATGGGGGTAAGCTTCATATGCTTAGGATACTGCCCAGTGAGTCAGTCAACTTCTTGTTGCCTCTGAGTCAGCTCCAGCACCATGTTTGCTCCCTGCCATGGTGACAGTCTGGAATCGATTGATATGGTTTCAGATTCCACATTACAACTCCCATTTAAGATAATATGGCTTGTCAAGTTTGGGCATAATATAAAGAATAATGCTCAAAATCACATGAAAGTTATTAAATTACTCTTTCCTTTCTCACCTACAGATCTGCATGAGATCTTTTTTTTATTTCTCTACCAACTCAAACCACATATTAGAACAGACTGACTACTGAAGCATTTATGACAGTCCACAAAGAACCTGTGTTAAGTCACATGTTAAGGAGATGTTAAGTAGACTTGTAAAGGTATAAAATAGAAGATACTTTCATAATTTTCTAAACTTTTTTATTTGAACATATAATTATCTTTTGTAGCATTATTATCAATGTTATCATACAATAAAAAGAGTCATTATTATTACTTAAAAATAAAAACATTAAATTCCCAGGTAAAAGGATGGACCTAGCAAAAACTCATGAGTGAGGTAACTCAGACCCAGAAAGCAAACTGTTGTATATTCACTGATATGTGGATATTAGCTGTTAAGTCATTGATAAGCAAGTTATAACCATATAACCATAGAGCCTAGGCAGAGAGTGAGGGACCAGGTCAGGAGTTAGTGATGAATCTCCCTCAAAAGGGGAAACAAGATAGTTGTGACTGGACTAGGAGGATCAAACAAAGATGGGAAGAGACTTGGGAGATAAGGGAAGGAATACAGGAAAGGACAGATAAAACTAAGGGCCTTTTGAAGTATCATATGGAAACCCAATACAGTAGAAATTTCCTAAAATACATACATGTATGAAGGTGATCTAAATGAAAGCGCCAAATAATGGGGCAGACAGAGCCCCAACTAGACTTCTCCTGTCACCAAATGAAGCTTCCAGTACCAGGGATGGGTTACATCTAATTGAGTTGTAAGCCAAAGGAGTCTCATAGGAACCCCCAAACTACTCAGGCTATTGCCAAAACTATTGGTGGTTATCCACAAACTGATGGTAAGGTCCTATTGATGAGACTAACACCTACACAACCATTGAACATGAAGTTGAGCTGGTGCCTACACCTAACGCCTTCACTCCTACAGACTAGTGTTCATGGTACTTGAAGGTATGCTGCATGCTATAAAAGGAGAAAGGTAAACAGCAACCCAACTATAAAACTGTCAATCTATAATAGTGACCTGCCTGCAAGTTATACTAGTGCAATAGTGGCATACAGCCCGTGGGAGTAACCAAAGTAGGTGGTGTTAAGGGAGTCCAGGGGATCCTGAATAAAAGGCTATCAAATATTTATTTAGGGATACTCATGAATAACAATAAGGTAGAGAGCTGCTGCAGTATTCTGCCCTGTGAGGGGGTGCTGGAAGCTGTGATCAGATTTCTGACCACCACACAAGAGACCTCAAGACTGCTCCCCTCTTACTTTTAAAGGAGTTACATTAGCAGACAAGAAGCCCCACCTCTATTGGGCTAGATAGCCCAAGATCATGGGCGGGGCAAATACCCACTACAAACCACTCCCTGATTGGATCTAAGGGTCACTCTAAGAGATGAAATCCATCCCAGACACTGCTTGGGTGGCCTAGAACCTGAGACCAAATAGGCCAGGGACCTAGTGAAAACCCAATACTACTGTAGTAATAAAACAACTCCTAATGTAGCAATAAAACAACTCCTAATGACTCATACATTCATGCCTTGGTCAGCAAGTGCCAGAGAGACTTCCTCTTGCAGCAGATGTAAACAGATAAATAGACCCCACAGCCAGACAATGTGCAGAGAGTGAGAGACCATGGAATACTCATCCCCAAAAGGAATATCTCCATTGAAGTCCTCTATGTGTACTCAGGGAACTCTTCAGAAGAAGAGGCAAAAAGATTCAAGACCTTCTTGACATGACAGGACCAGAACAATATGAACTTACAAAGACTGTGGCAGCATATACAGGGTCTGCACCTGTGGGGGTCCTGAAGCTGAAAGGAAAAGTGGGAGGCTCCCATTCCTAACCCAGAAGCTATATCCAATTGATAATCACTTGCAGATGAAAATTTGGTTTTCCCCAAGGGAGTCTCACTGGGAAACAAACCACTCTTAAGGGCAGGCCCCATGCCCAAGCAGTAGATGGCCAACACAAAAAGAATTGGGAGATTGAGAGAAATGACCCCTAGATGGCATCTCAACTATAACACCATTATCCAGTTAAACTTTTTCTGTAAATGACAAAGAAAACAGACTAAAAGCCCTTGTGTATGGACATTCATGGTCTGTACAAGACCCTTTGAAGCTCAAAAAAGGAAAGGGCACTCTCACTCTGATCATTATGGATATTTTTGACACCTAAATATGAGGCCTCATAACTTCACTGGAGGAATCACTAAGATTGATGCCAGGTACCATCATGGACCACTTTAGTCCAAAGCATCTAGTATTGTGTCCTCGGTCAGATGTCTATGAGTCCTTTCTGGGGATCAGACCCTCCCTTAGTTTGGCAAGTGGTCCATGGGTTTAATTTAAACTGGTCATTAAAATTCTATTTGTTTGGATATTCCTTTGGTTCTAGAACATTCTGTTTATTTTTTCTTCTTCTTAGAATGTTTGGGCTGTTAACTTGTTAACATTTAGCTGTTCCTCTTCTACCCTTTCAATAGCTAATTCAAGGAAGGAGACAGTGTTGTTTTTTTGTTTTTTAAATACCTATTTCATTGACCAGCTGGCCTTATGGTTAATAATAATTATGTTAACCCAACTTTCAAATATTGGAAATACTGAAAAGAAAATCTAAATAAAGATAACTAGGTTTTGTGCTTTCCTAGATAATGAACCTCCATAAATGTGTTTCTGCATACTAAACAATACAAGGCAATAAAATAAAAGATCATGTAGTTGTTTTTATATGGGACAAAGCTCAACCCATCCCTGAAATTCCTAAAACATGACTAGCAAAATTCATGTCCACTTCATAAAGTTACTGGGGTTTTTTTTGCATGCTTATTTAAAATGTGTGTATGCATACACATAAATGTAAACATTTGGGAGATGCTCTTTGGATTGCTAATGATTCTCTGAAAGACAGGTTTTTGAAGATCCTTATCTTCATCAAGTCTTAATAAAATACAACTGTAAGAATCTGAAACAAAGGGAAAACTGTTATTAAAACTCCAACTTAACCATTTAAATTCAGGCAAAGACTCTCTAAGATTTAGAGATGATTCTAATATATTTTTTCCTTTATTAAAAGCATCTCTAATGACTTTTTATTTGAATTACAAACAAGACTAAATTACATGACAATCCCAGTTCCCTTCTCCCTTCCTTCCTCCCCTACCACCCCCCCCCCAACTAAAAACCCTACCTATCACATACCCTTTCTTCTAATCTACCCCTGACTCAACCTTTCTGCTCCCTCATGACCTCTGCATCCTTCCTTTTCTTCCCTTCTCATTCTCCTAGCTCCCTCCCCCATCTTCCCATGCTCTCGGTTTGCTCAGCGGATCTTGACCCTTTCCCCTTCCTCAGGGGACAAAGTTTGCCTCTTTAGGATCCTCCTTGTTTACTAGTTTCTTTGACAGTGTGGATTGTAGGCTGGTAATCCCTTACTCTATGTCTAAAATCCACATATGAGTGAGTACATATCATGTTTGTCTTTTTGTGATTGGGTTACCTCGCTCAGAATGGTATCTTCGAGTTCCATCCATTTTCCTGCAAATTTCAAGATTCCATTGTTTTTTTCTGCTGAGTAGTATTCCATTGTGTAAATGTACCACATTTTCTGTATCCATTCTTCAGTTGAGGGGCATCTAGGCTGCTTCCAGTTTCTGGCTATTACAAATAATGCTGCTATGAACATGGTTGAACAGATGTCTCTGTTGTATGAATGTGCTTCTTCTGGGTATATGCCTAGGAGTAGAATTGCTGGATCTGTGGTAGGCTCATTCCCATTTTCTTGAGGAGTTGCCATACTGATTTCCAAAGTGGCTGTACAAGTTGGCACTCCCCCTAGCAGTGGAGAAGTGTTCCCCTTTCTCTATATCCTCTCCAGCCTAAGCTGTCATTGGTGTTTTTGATTTTAGACATTCTGACAGGAGTAAGATGGTGTCTCAGAGTTGTTTTGATTTGCATTTCCCTGATGGCTAAGGATGTTGAACACTTTTTTATGTGTCTTTCAGCCATTTTAGATTCCTCTATTGAGAATTGTCTATTTAGTTCTGTACCCCATTTTTTAATTGGATTGTTTGGTGTTTTTGAGAATAGCTTCCTTAGTTCTTTGTATATTTTGGAGATCAGCGCTCTGTCAGATGTGGGGTTGGTGAATATCTTTTCCTAGTCTGTGGGCTGCCATTTGTCTTGCTGACTATGTCCTTTGCCTTACAGAAGCTACTCAGTTTCAGGAGGTCCCATTTATCAATTGTTGATCTCAGTGTCTGTGCTACTGGTGTTAATGTTCAGGAAGCAGTCTCCTGTACCAATTAATTCAAGGGTATTTCCCACTTTATCTTCTAATAGGTTCAGTGTGCCTGGGTTTATGCTGAGGTCTTTGATCCATTTTGACTTAAGTTTTGTGCAGGGCGATAGCCTTGAATCTATCTGTAGTCTTCTACATGTTTGCATCCAGTTATGCCAGCACCATCTGTTGAAGATGTTCTCTTTGTTCCAGCATATATATTTGGATTGTTTGTCAAAAATCAGGTGTTCGTAGGTGTGTGTGTGTTAATATCAGGGTTTTCAACTCTATTCCATTGGTCTACCTGTCTATCTTTGTGCCAATACCAAGCTGTTTTCAGGATTGTAGCTCTGTAATAGAGCTTGAAGTCAGGGATGTTGATGCCTCCAGAAGTTCCTCTATTGTATAGGGTTTGGCTATCCTGGGTCTTTTGTTTCTCCCTATAAAGTTGAGAATTGTTTTTTCAAGGTCAGTGAAGAATTGTGTTGGGATTTTGATGGGGATTGCACTGAATCTGTAGATTGCTTTTGGCAAGATTGCCATTTTTACTATGTTGATCCTGCCTATCCAAGAGCATGGGAGATCTTTCCATTTTCTGGTATCTTCTTTAATTTCTTTCTTTAGAAACTCAAAATTCTTATGGTACAGGTCTTTCACTTTTTTGTTTAGTGTTACCCCAAGGTATTTTATGTTGTTTGTGGCAATTGTAAAGGGTGATGTTTCTCTGATTTCTTTCTCCACCAATGTTTCATCCGTATATAGTAGGACTACAGATTTTTTTGAGTTAATCTTATATCCTGCCACTTTGCTGAAGGTGTTTATCAGCTGTAGGAGTTCCCTGGTAGAGTTTTTCGGGTCACTTATGTAGACTATCATGTCATCTGCAAATCGTGAGAGTTTGACTTCTTCCTTTCCGATTTGTATTCCCTTGATCTCCTTTTGTTGTCTTGTTGCTCTAGCTAGAACTTCAAGGACAATATTGAAGAGGTATGGAGAGAATGGACAGCCTTGTCTTGTTCCTGATTTTAGAGGAATTGCATTGAATTTCTCTCCATTTAATTTGATGTTGACTGTTGGCTTGCTGTATATTGCTTTTATTATGTTGAGGTATGTTCCTGTTATCCCTGTTTTCTCCAAGACCTTTATCATGAAGGGCTATTGGATTTTGTCAAAGGCTTTTTCGGCACCTAGTGAGATGATCTTGTGGGTTTTTTTTTTCCTCAGTCTGATTATATGGTGGATTACATTGATGGATTTTCGTATGTTGAACCATCCTTGCCTTCCCTGGGATGAAGCCTACTTAATCGTGGTGGATGATTTCTCTGATGTGTTCTTGGATTTGATTTGCCAGTATTTTATTGAGAAATTTTGCATCAATGTTCATGAGGGATATTGGTCTATAGTTCTCTTTCTTAGTTGTGTTTTTGTGTGGCTTGGGTATCAAGGTTATTGAAGCCTCATAAAAAGAGTTTGGTAATGACCCCTCTGCTTCTATTGTCCGGAATACTTTGAGGAGAATTGGTATTAGCTGTACTTTGAATTTCTGGTAGAATTCTGCACTGAAGCCATCTGGTCCTGGGCTTTTTTTGGTTGGGAGACTTCTGATGACTGCTTCAATTTCATTAGGGGTCATAGGTAGGTCTATTTTAGTTGTTTATCTGTTCTTGATTTAATTTTGGTAAGTGAAATCTGTCCAGAAAATTGTCCATTTCCTTTAGATTTTCAAATTTTAAGGAATATAGGTTTTCGAAGTATGACCTGATGATTCTCTGGATTTCCTCTGTGTCTGTTATTATGTCCCCCTTTTCATTCCTGATTTTATTAATTTGCATGTTCACTCTTTGTTGTTTGGTAAGTTTGGATAAAGGTTTGTCTATCTTGTTGATTTTCTCGAAGAACCAACTCTTTGTTATATTGATTCTTTGTATTGTTCTCCTAGTTTCCATTTTATTGATTTCAGCCCTCAATTTGATTATTTCCTGGTGTCTGCTCCTCTGGGGTGTATTGGCTTCTTTGTTTTCTAAAGCTTTCAATTGTGCTGTTAATTCTCTAGTGTGATTATTCTCTTGTTTCTTCATGTGGGCATTTAGTGCTATGAACTTTCCTCTTAGCACTGCTTTCAAAGTATCCCATAGGTTTGGATATGTTGTGTCCGCATTCTCATGAATTCTAGGAAATCTTTAATTTCTTTTTTTATTTTTATCTGGACCCATGAATTGTGCAATTGGGTGTTACTTAATTTCCATGAGTTTGTAGGTTTTCTATAATTTGTGTTGTTGTTGAATTCTAATTTTCAAGCATGGTCGTCTGATAAGACACAGGGGGTTATTTCAATTTTTTTTGTACCTGTTGAGGTTTGCTATGTTGCCAAGTATGCGGTCAATTTTAGAGAAGGTTCCATGTGTCGCTGAGAAGAAGGTAAATTGTTTTGTATTTGGATGGAATGTTCTATAGATATCTGTTAAGTCCAATTACACCATAACTTCTTTTGTTTCTTTGTTAAGTTTCTATCTGGTGTTCCTGTCCAGTGGTGAGAGGGGGGTATTGAAGTCTCCCACTATAAGTGTCTGTGGTTTTATGTGTGATTTGAGTTTTAGTAATATTTCTTTTACAAATGTGGATGCCTTTGTATTTGGGGCATAATTGTTCAGAATTGATACTTCATCCTGATGGATTGATCCTGTCATGAGTAGGAAGTGACCATCTTCATCTCTTTTGATTTATTTTAGTTTAAAGTCCAATTGGTTGGATATTAGGATTGCTACCCCTGCTTGTTTCTTGGGTCCATTTGTTTGGAAAATCTTTCCCCAATCTTTAATTCTTTGGTACCGTCTGTCTTTGAAGTTGAGGTGTGTTTCTTGTATGCAGAAGAAGGAAGGATTCTGTCCTTCCAGAACTTTCTGTAGGGCTGGATTGGTGGACATGTATTGTTTGAATCTGGTTTTGTCATGGAATATCTTGTTTTCTCCATCTATATTGACTGAAAGCTTTGTTGGGTATAGTAGTCTGGGCTGGCATTCTGCTAATCTGTGTCTTTTTATAGGGGAGTTGAGACCATTAATGCTGATGGATATTAATGACTATTGATTGTTCATTCTTGTTTGTTTTTGATTTGGTGATGGTGGCGAAATTATGTGTGGGATTCTATTCCTTTTTCCTTTTGGCTGTTGGTAAAGTGGGGTTATCTATTGCCTATATTTTTCTGGTTGTAGTTAACTTCCTTGGGTTGCAGTTTTCCTTCCAGAACTTTCTGTAGGGCTGGATTGGTGGACATGTATTGTTTGAATCTGGTTTTGTCATGGAATATCTTGTTTTCTCCATCTATATTGACTGAAAGCTTTGTTGGGTATAGTAGTCTGGGCTGGCATCCATGGCCTCTTAGTGTAGGTAGAATATCTATCCAGGACCTTCTGGCTTTCAGGTTTCCATGGAAAAGTCTGGTGTGATTCTGATAGGTTTGCCTTTATAGGTTACTTGACCTTTTTCCTTTGCTGCTCTTAATATTTTCTCTTTGTTCTGTATGTTTGGTGTTTTGATTATTATGTGGCAAGGACACCTTTTTTTTTTTTTTTGGTTCAGTTTATTTGTTGTTCTGTAGGCTTCTTGTATTTTCATTGGTATGTCTTTCTTTAGGTTGGGAAAGCTTTCTTCTATGATTTTGTTGAATATGTTTTCTGCGCCTTTGAGTTGGTCCAGAGCGGAGATCGCTGGTGTCAGATGACTCTGAGCAGTGACAAGGAACGGGAACCGGAAATAACCCTCAGCCTACCTGGGCTGGCGGATGGAGGCATGACTGCCACCGGGCCTCGGTGTATCGGATCCCGCCATCGAGTTCTGATTCTAATATATTTTATTATATCATAATTGTAATTCCTCTTTTTTCCCAACTTTTTTTTATTTGAGTTAGAAACAGGATTGTTTTACATGACAATCCCAGTTCCCTTCTCCCACCTGTCCTCCCCTACCACCCCTCCCCCAACTAAAACCCTATCTATCACATATCCTTTCTGCTCCCTCTGGATGGTGAGGCCTTCCATAGGGTGTCATCAGTGTCTATTGTATCCTTTGGGACAGGGCCTAGGTCCACCCCCTTGTGTCTTGGCTCAGGGAGTATTCCTCTATATGGAATGGGCTCCCAAAGTCCACACCTATGCTAGGGGTAAGTACTGAACTTTTAAAGGAGGTCCCATAGATTTCTGAGGTTTCCTCACAGAAACCCAGGTTCCTGTGGTCTGGATCAGTCCCATGCTGGTATCCCAGCCGTCAGTCTGGGGAGCAAGAGTTCCTCGAAGTTCAGGTCAGCTGTTTCTGTGGGTTTCACCAGCCTGGTCTGGACCCCTGTGCTCTTCACTCGTTCTCTGCATCTGGGTTCCAGTTCAGTTCAGTGATTAGTTGTGGGTGTCTGCTTCTGTAATTCCTCTTTTATAACACATTTTGGGTGATTATTCCTCTCTGTGCTTTTAGTGCTAAAGAAAAAGGAAATGCTTTCAAATGAGTGTTGTAGAATGATATCCTTCAAGCATAATATTTGTCATCTTCATCAGAACAGCTGTGACTATTTCAAGAGACCCATGATATCAGGCCTGTTGATAGATGATGTTCCCTTGTAAAGGAGAAGGTTACAAAGGGTCATTGGGTTTTTGCCTAAGGATCCTGTACCTCCTCATCGTTTTTTTTGTTTTGTTTTGTTTTTTGTTTTTTGTTTTTTGTTTTTTGTTTTTTGTTTTTTGTTTTTTGAGACAGGGTTTCTTTGTGTAGCTTTGGAGCCTATCCTGGCACATGCTCTGGATGTAGAAACTCCATCTATCAAGCTATCAAGAAGTCATTATCCACAATGAGGTGAGATATTTCTGGTGGTATAGCTGCTTTGGTGTAATCCATGCTCCTGAAGCAAAATAAACTCATAGGTTTCCCCAAGTTTAACTTTATCCAATATACTTGCTCCTTTCAATTTAGCTTTTAAAGCACTAGCAGTAAGGCCAGAGACAGAAATTAAAGGGATACAAATAAGAAAAGAAAAAAATTAAACTATCCCTATTTCCAGATGACTTGATATTACACATAAAAGATACCAAAAATTTGGCCGGGCATTGGTGGCGCACGCCTTTAATCCCAGCACTCAGGAGGCAGAGGCAGGCAGATCTCTGTGAGTTCGAGGCCAGCCTAGTCTCCAGAGTGAGTGCCAGGATAGGCTCCAAAGCTACACAGAGAAACCCAGTCTTGAAAAACCAAAAAAAAAAAAAAAAAAAAAAAAAAAAGATACCAAAAATTCATCCAGAATTTTTGGATGATACTATCTAAATAGTATCTATTTAGATACTATCTAGATACTATCAACAATTTGATTAAAGTGTCAGGACACAGGATCAACTTAGAAAGAGCCATCACTGTTCTATACACCAACAATAAGCATGATGGGAAAGATAAAAGACACACTCCCATTCACAAATAGCATCAAAAAATAAACCTAACCAAGTATATGAAAGATATCCACAATGAAAACTTCCAATCTCTGAAATAGATTCAGGAGGAATGGAAAGACATACAATGTGCATAGACAGAATTGACATTATGAAAATGCCCATTCTACCAGAAGCTATTTACAGATTCAGTGCATTCCTAATCAAAACTCCCACCTCATTCTTCACAGAAATGGGGGGGGGAGTTTACCAAAATTCATTTGGAACCACAAAAGACCCTGAGTAGCCAAATCAATTATGCGGGGGGGGGGGGGGCTCGGAGAAGGTGGACGACACAGTGCAAAAGAGGTTATCATTCCATATTTCAAGATATATTGTTATATAGAAAAGTATAGCTAAAAACAAAAACAGGGATATGGACACAAAAACAGACATGCCAACTAATAGAACAAAATCAAAGATCCAAACATGAGTGCATATAACTAGAGCCACTTAATATTTTAAAAAGAAAACTGGCTGTCCGTAAGCAGAAGAATGAAATTAGACCCATAGTTGTCACCTTGCATAAAAACTAACTCTAAAACTCTACATAGATCAAAGACCTAAACATGAAACCTGAAACACTGAAGTTCCTAGAAGAAAGCATGCCAGGCAGCGTCTTAGTCACTGTTCTATTGCTGTGAGGAGGCAACATGACTACAGAAACTCTTATAAAAGAAAGCATTTAACTGGGGCTTGCTTACAGTTTTAGAGGTTTAGTCCATTATCATGGTGGGAAGCATGGTAGCACTTAACAGACATGGTACTGGAGAAGTAATTGAGAGGTCTGCATCAGAATCTATAGGCATCAGGAAGAGAGAGAACCATTGGGCCTGGCTTGGGCTTGTGAAACCCCAAAGCCCATCCCCAGTGACATACTTCCTCTAACAAGGCCACACCTACCCCAACAAGGCTACACCTACTCTAATAAGGCCACACCCCCCAGTCCCTCCCAAATAGTGTCACTCCCTAAAGGCCAGGTATTCAAATATATGAGTCTGTGGGGTTTATTCTTTTTTTTTTTAAAGATTTTATTTATTATGTATACAACATTCTGCTTCCATGTATATCTGCACACCAGAAGAGGGCACCAGATCTCATAAGGGATGGTTGTGAGCCACCATGTGGATGCTGGGAATTGAACTCAGGTCCTCTGGAAGAGCAGTCGGTGCTCTTAACCTCTGAGCCATCTCTCCAGCCCTGTGGGGTTCATTCTTATTCAAACCATCACAGGCAGTATCCTACATGGTGTCTTATCACAGCAATATAAAAGTAACTAAGACTTTGTCAGGGTTGCCAAAAGTAATCAAACTATAAACCATGATTTATATGCAAAATAAATACATTTTAGTGAAAGTATTCATTAAACATTTAAATTACTGATTTATCATTTTATTCTTTTTATGTATAAATCTATTGGAAAAAATATCGAACCTATAAGAAGATTACTTCACAGACACCTGTTTGTTATCAGTGGGGTTTCAGGTTCTTGGTGACTTTATCAAAGAATTGAGGTAGTCCCAACAGTTGATAGGGAAAGACTCTATTTAGAAGTCAAAGATGGCTGGGTGGTGATGGTGGTGTACACATTTAATCCCAGCACTTGGGAGGCAGAGGCAGGTTGGTCTCTATGCATTTGAAGCCAGCCTGTTCTACAGAGTGAGTTACAGCATAGCCAAGGCCACACAGAGAAATCTTGTCTCAAAAAACAAAAAAACAAAAAGCGGGGGAAGTCAAAGATGAAGAATTGTGTTGCAAGCAGAGGACTGGACAGGATAGTTCTCCATCCTGTAGTACATTTTCAGAGTTCTTTGGTTTGAGTTTAGGCAAGGGTCCTGGGTGTGGAGGTGGAGGAGTGGAGGGCTGATTCCTAGAGGTAGGAACTGGGTGACCCTTATTCTGACTGACCTTTGGGCTGTTGTATAACTTTGGGAAATTTGTGACTATGTAGGTATCAGATCATTTCAATCATAGGTATGTCTCATTGCATACACACACAAGATAGAATTTTCCTCTGGTAGGTCGTTTCACCAGTAAACTTGATGACACTGCATTAGGGCTAAATACTGACTTAAGCTGGCCTGGCTTAGGTCTCCTTCAACAGAGAAGTACCTGACAATAATTACAAACAGGAGGAGCTGGGTGTTGCATTACTGGGTAAGAGGAGTTGCCCCAGGTTTCCCCAAGTTGATGGAGCTATCCCTATACTAACCTACCTCATATGAGTGGCTTCTGTTTTCCTTTCTTTGTATTGACAGTTCCTTTTTCATCTTTATTTGAGACAGCAACTGATACCATTCTCAAACAACTACAGTGGATTCAACAAAGCACCCAAGCAATGCAACAAATAGACCTTTAGCTAGTGATAAGAATCCACTATTATAGTTTTTCCTGGGCTAAAGTTCTGAATGGAGTCACAACACGAATATAGAAGCCTACCTAGAGAGGAAGGGAGGTGTGTGACATCCTGCTACCTTGCTCTCTAAGTAGCAACTTCACTAGACTGCGGCCAGGGCCTTCAGTGGGCTTTTGTTGCAGTTTCTCCAGGCTCAGCCTATTGAAGGAACATGGGACCCTGGTCATCCTGTATGTTCCCCAAGACAGCCCCTGAGGGAGTGCAGGCAAGTTAGGGAGAGCTCCTAACACTGAGTTTCTTATAATCAACCACTAATCTTGACAATTCAACTCTACCTAGGTGAATTAGGTAAGTTATATAAAATCCTTCCTATTTTCCCCCCAGGTTGTGAATTCAGACATTTGAGCTACAGTAATTTTTTCCCCTAAAACTAAAAACAATGTTAAAACCCCATTTTTATGGGTAGAGATTTAAGAAAAAAAAAAGTAGTAACCAATAATAGTTTCCAGGCCTTCTCTGATTAACTGAAGAGGCCTCGGCCCAATTAACTAAGGCAAACTGCGGAGTGGGAGCTTGCCTTTCAGAATGCAAAGGCACTTTAAAGAGAAGTGTTCAATGGCACATTTCAGCCTGACCTAAAGATCCTTACAGCAACCGTTATTTTTGGCTGGGGCATGTGCTGTGCTATCTCCCAGGCCCGGGGTGGCAGGCTATTCAGGCCCCTTCCTATTTGCATGTCTATCAGGGGTCTTTCACAGCCCAGGGCCCCAACTAGGGCTCCGCAAAGGCCGCATTGTTCTTCAGAACCGCCCCAATCAGGCTCTCAGCCCTCATTGCCAGGGGTGCTCTGAAATACCTGTTGGTCTCCTCGGAATCCAGTTTTGCTTTCACTGCAAGCAGGCCTCCGTTCCACGGCTGAGGTTGTTGATGGGAAATGCTCAGATTTTCCTTTTGATGAAGTCCCTAGCGGCCACTGCGATGGGTCTTCCTTTCCTCTCCATCTAAGACTTCTGGAGATTGGACTGCCACGTGTTTTGGCCATGATATGTGCTTGCTTCTTTCTTTAAAAGTTTTCCGAGGTTAGGAGCAAGTATATTTACATATTTAGGAATAATATATATGCATATACATACGAATGAATGAAAAGGGGACAATGACTTAATTATATTTTAATTTCAAAAAATGAAATTTCAAAAAAGATTTGCCAAAGGTTGCCCTGTTTGTTGTTAATAAGTTAAAAATTAATAAAAGGCATATTTGAACAAAAAGAGAAATTACACAGACAATATTTTTTAAACCAGCATTTCAGATTTGACCATCAAGAAAAGAATCTTCATGTCCAGAATAATTAATTAAAGTCTACTTCAATAGCTCTGTGGGAGAGAACTTGCCCAGCAAGCACAAGGCCCTAGATTTTGAGCCCCTGCAGAGCAACAAAAACAAACAGCTACCAGAAAAACCTCAGACAAAACAGAAAGACAAAAAAACAACCCAACAACTACACTCAATCTACTTCAAATGTTTCCTCGGAGTTCTGGAAAGCCTGAGTCTGCTAGAGGAAGAGTTGGGCAAGGGTGAGTCTAATTCCTAAGTTGGTTCTATGTGTGTGGTGTCTTTAAGGCACAGTCTGGGCTGTGGCCTCCCCAACAGGCTATTAAAGAGAAAGGTAGAGAGGGCACACTGAAAATGGAAGGCAGTGGCCCACTGATCCTGTCCATCTTTAGGGACCTGACAGGAGGTTTAGGTTTAAATAGAAGATAAAGTGTGGTTCTGAATGGTGATGTCAGGTTGTTAAATTTGTCATTTGTCAATCACTATGGATGCCTCAACCAGGCTAATTATCCTGCTCTTGATGGTGTTTGAGTGTGAGGGAGGGATGGTGGGTCAAGGGTGGGGGTGAGGAGGGATGGTGGGTCAAGGGTGGGGGTGAGGAGGGATGGGTAGGTCAGGATGGGGTAGAGTTGAGGATGGGTTGGGTGGCAGGATGGGTGGGTCAAGGATGGGGGTGGGGTGAGGGTGGGATGGGTGGGTCAAGCATGAGGGTGGGAGTAACATGGGTGGGTTGGGGTGGGGGAGTAAATGGGATGGGTGAGTCAGGGAAGGGGTGAGGTGGGATGGGTGCTTTTCCTGTAATTCAAGGTAACTGAAGAAGAAAAAGTTAAGAATGAAAACATCTCTGTCCATTCATCCCAAGTACAGCACAAAATGATGAAGAGATGCCAGGAATTCATCCTGAGTTTAGTTATGCTGGGCCAGGAGACAGTCTTTCTTAGCAACAGTGGCTTCTAAGTACCTGTTTCAGTTATGTTTACAATCCATGCATTTGCCCCAAATATATTTGACTACATCCACATTTATTATGACTTCTTTGCAGTGAATTCAACCATCTTTCCAGTTTCTGATTCCTTCCGATCTGAACTTGGGATCTGTATTGAAAATCTAGGAAGCACCGTCCCATAGATGAATTTGCCTCAGCAGGCCTGTTCTTATGCAAGAAAAAAACAAAAAAAACAAAAACAAAAAACACAAAAAACAAACAAACTCCAATACAGAACAACAAAAACCATCCATCCACCCAACCAAACCTTTCAACTAAAGACTCACTATTGTATAGTCATTTTATTGTTATTTTAATTTTTGTGTTATAAATTATTACTTGTGAGCTAATGATTCCAGGAAAGAAAAGCCTTTCCTATGTTAAAGGTTCTATAGAGATGATATACTGATTAGAATTTTATAATTTTGGAGATTTGGAATGTTGCAGATTCAGAGCCAAATTATCTTGGGTTATTGTTAGTTCTCTTAATGGACATTCATGGGCCACCTCTGACTAACCCAATGCCTTCAGTGGTCAGGTCAAACCTTGGAAATGTATTAAGTCAGCAGACCACTATCTCCCACTAACCCAAAGCTAAGAGTATAATTGGATAATAGCTGATACCTGTAGCAGAGTTTCCCAATGTGTTGGGAAATGCGTTGATTTATGACTTTCTTTTGTTTGGTGTCTATAAAGTTCACATATCCATTTCTCTATTGAACAAATGTTGTTTGAACCCATGTTCCTGAGCCAGGATCACTCAGACTTGGATCAGCACAGTTGCTCTTATTTCTGTTGAGAAATAAGCTGTAGTTTTAATGAATAAATTAGTGACGTGTTAACATTAATAACTTACTTAATAACTTAAAGCATTTAATGACTTAAAAATTAATAGCTTAGCCAGGTGTGGTAGCACATACCATACCTGAATTCCAGTATGTTAGGAGACTGAGGCAGGAGGATTGCAAATTCCTGGACAGCTGGGTTAAACAGTGGGATGTTGTCTTAAAACAACATGGCAACATCAAAACAGTTAACAAACTGGAAGCTGACAGCAGTGAGAATGCAAGGCTTGTGACTCTTGACTTTATCACTGCTGCCCTTGTCCCTCTCTTCTCCATGTGCCTACCACCCTTGTCCCTCTCTTTTCCATGTCCCCACCACCCTAGTCCCTCTGTTCTCCATGTCCCCACTACCCTTGTCCCTTTGTTCTCCATGTCCCTGTTGCCCTTGTCTTGTTTTCCATTTGGTAGCAGCCCCTCTAAAAGCTGACATTGCTTTATATGATCACATTTTAATTTTTGTTAAGTTAGAACATTAGTAATAACAAGCAAATAATTAGCTATAAAACAGATTAAAAGTTCACAAAGCTTGAGTAATGCTGACAAAGGCTCTTTACTTGGTCAGGCTTTAGTTAGTCCCTAGAACCTTCTTTTGGCCCCCATTATGGGGACCTCCTGGTCTTGTATAGTTCAGTCTAAGCAAATGAGTAAAACAGAAAGTCCCTTTTCTCAGTATCTGAACCCCTTGTTCTCAATATCCAATGGGATTCTTCCTCCCCCCTCCTTTTCCCAGGTGATGGTGTCTGGCCACCCCAACTTGTCTTTAGTATGAGCATGAGCAGGACTGATTATGTCCAACTGTTTAGGGAAGTATTCCCAAAAGGTCCATGTGTTAAAAGCTTAGTCTTCAGCCTATGGGACTCTTGGAAATAGTATAACATTTAAGAAATGGAGCCTACTACATGGGCTGTCTCATCAAATCCCTCCCTTCAGGGCTCAGAAGAAGAGGCAGAGAGAGTGTAAGAGCAGAAGAGATGGAGGACACCAAGAAAACAAGACCCTCTAAATCAACATCATCAGTGCACATATGAACTCACAGAGACTGAGGTAGCATGCACAGGGCCTGCACAGGTCTGCACCAGCTCACAAGAGCTGAAAGAAGACATGAATTCACACCTCTATCACTAACCAGAAGCAGTATCTAATTGTTAACATTGAGCTGGTTGTCTACCTAAACCCACTGCTCCTACAGACTAGTGTTCATGTTACTTGAAGGCACTCTGCATGCTATCAAAGGAGATAGGTAAACATCAACCCAGCTACAAACTTTTCAATCTATAATAATGACCTGCCTGCAAGATAGGCTGGTGCAATAGTGGCACATAGCTTGTGGGGGTAAACAACCACTCTGATTGGATCTAAGACCCTCTCTAAGAGATGGAATCCATCCCTGACTCTGCCTGAGATTAAATGGGCCAGGGACCTAGTGAAAACCAAGTATTACTGTTCTGCTTACAGGAATGTAGCAATAAAAATGACATTCTGCTAAACTCATAGATTCATGTCTTGGCCAGCAATCATCAGAGAAGCTTCTTCCTGCAGCAGATGTGAACAGATACATAAAACCATAGCCAGACAATGTGCAAAGCATGAGACACCTTGGAACATTCAGTACTAAATGGGATGCTTCCATCAAACCTTTGGCATTTTTGACAAACTTTCCCAAGTCAAATTCTAAATTAAATCTTTTTAACTTTTAATTACCTTTCCTCATTAGGCCTCTTGAAATCCTCAAAGGATGTTTCCCTGACCTTTAGGAAAGCTCCCTTTCAAACTTCTGAGGCTTCTATGTCATGACAAATTAATCATGATGAAGTTCTATCTCATGCTAATGATGACAGAGCCTCTGCAACCGTAGTTATTGGTGTGTTACTGAGAGGATGTTCCAGAATTGTGGCGATATTTCAAAGCTGAGTGCTGTGGGTGATAGTTTTAGTGACGCTGAAGTATGACACATAGCAGGGGAGTAAGAAAGCTTCCTTCTGGTTCCCATTGTTGCCAAGTGAGTGGCCCTAAGTACTGAGGCTTTGCCTTGTTGCCCAGTTTGTTGCTTTGTTTTGATGCCTTTGTGGAAGTCTTTCTCTCTTTTCACACAGTTCTAGTCCTAAATCCCTGTCTTCGAGGAGACTCAGAGAAAGGTCACTGGAAAACACAGGTTCTGGAAATTTTAAGGCATGCTGTTGGACCAGGGAAGAATGTCTAGAACTTTAGTGACACCAATGAGTTCCTTAAAATTCTGTCCCGTGATAATGTAACACGAGAATTAATTAACTGAGCCTGAATGAGCTTGCAGCAATAGTGTTTTCATGATTCATTTGGAAACATCGTTGCTTTTTGAGTGTCTGGTTTACCAGATTGAAGGAAACTGTTTACTTTTAAACATAGCTTACAGTAGTTTGGTTGGGTATACTCTTTTGACCCAAAGTTAAAATATGTTCTTTTTTCCCAACTTCACCTCTCTAGAATTTGAACACTAGTTATGAGTGTCCTTGATCTTATGGGAATGTAATTATTTAAATAGGTTCAATAAGAATTGTGAGTGATTAAAAACACTGATTTTATCATCGAGGCTTTTATGGGTTGTCATTTTGTCAGATTTCAACCAGTCAGCTTTAAAGATGTAAGATTGGCTTTCTGAAACCCACACACTCCCCCCCCCAAGAAAATTAGGCTGGAGGTCACTCAGCCTTACATATAATTGAGGTGTGCCATTTCCTTGCAGGCTCAGGAAACTTGTGATATTTGGAGAACCTGAAGAAGAAGGAGGAGGAGGAGGAGGAGGAGGAGGAGGAGGAGGAGGAGGAGGAGGAGGAGGAGGAGGAGAAGGAGAAGAGAACTCACCTAGACCCACAGGTTCTGCAGGCAAAACAATTCCTCCTGAACTTCAGTGTTGCCAAGAAAAATACCCACCAGATGAAGTGAGCCTTTGGTTTGCCTTTGTAGGCCTGGGAGACGGTGTCTGAGACCTCTCGAGGAAAATTTCAGCAGAAGCAAACTTCAAAAATAATGTGTATGGTCAATCTTTGCTTGCCTGCACTTAGGCATATGGTTGAATTAGGCCAGATTTAATGGGATTGAATTTATTTTGTGACCAAATATGGTTTCTTATGACTATTTTTGGTAGAAGCAAGGGTGATTGTAGAGAGAAATTAAACCTGATCCTCCCCCTCCCCCCGCCCAAGTTCTGTGAATTGAAATTTGAAAACATTATATAGACTTTAGAGAAGTCATCCCCAAAAATGTATGTTTGAAATAGCTTGTGAATTCAGGCTACAGAGCAGCAAAAGCCAGATTGCTGCTATTTGCTCTCTCTTCTCCTAAAAATGCTCCAAGCCCTCTATTGAGAAGCTCTTTCAACGATCTGATCTCTTGACTTAGAAACTGAGTTTATAGTTTGTTCCAACATTTTCTTTTTTTGCAGAGCTGGGAATTTGACACAGGGCCTTGTCCCCAGCTCTGTTCCAATCATTAATCTTTATTTCCCTTTCATTTTCATAGAAACTTAACTCTCTTCAGTAAAGGACAATGGCCCCTGTTATCTAGTAGATGCCCTTTGCTTCCAAATCCCAGCAAGTTGTTCAGCTGCACTTTCAAAGACAAAGGAGTGGTGGTTTGAAAGTACCTGTACTGTAACAAGTACCCTTGGATAGCATTTCTACAGCAACACTTGCTAGCTTGGATTAAGAATAGTTAAAATAGCTTGTTCTAGCTGAATCTGGTGCCCTGTGTGTCTAAACTGTGCATTTGCTTAAACAGATTTGTCTCATTCATTACCCTATAGGTTTGTTTATTGTTCTCAGGATAGTCACTGGAACTGGCTTCAGTAAACCATCCAGCATTTCTGGATAAATTGTTTATACGTAAACAGCTACCATTGGATAATTACCTGTTTAGCCCCATTTACTGATGTAGATGTACAAATAGTTTATAATGTCTCAAACTGTCTGCGTTTCATGAAGTCGAATGTGTTTTAAAACTGCACATTGCTGCTGTGGAAGCAGATTTGCACCACAGCTTCAACAGCTCTGCTTGTGGCTTCTCAGAGGGGGTGAATTTGCGTCTGTGTTGCCTTCAGTTCATCACCTCTGGGATTCTGAGAAACTGCATACAAAATATTTATCCTGTCGAGTTACCCAAGAGAAATGGAGCACATTCCAAGTTTTGGACATTTTATGATTAAAGATAGAGAAAGCTCAGCAGAGCAGAGTCTAAGGGAGAGTGAAAAGCAGCATAAAGGCATTCAGGCTGGATGGAAAAGCAACACCGCTGGGTCCCAGGGACTTCCAAGACAGCAGCTCTCTTGTCCAAGACTGGACTTCATTTCCTCTGCTCCTCCCTTTGCATTTCCCTCTGGCTAGAAGATCTTCTTGACAGACAGGTTGTGGTTCCTGAGCTAACTGCGGTAGTTACTTGGCACTTGGGGTTTCTTCTCTGGGCTTAACAGGACATTTGATCATGGAGAGGAATCTGGGACTATCTAAATATGTTCCTGAGAAGAGAGTGCAGTGTAGCTGCAAGGATTTCTGGGGAAATGTTTTTAAGCTGTGCTGGGCTAGAGGTATTAGACAGCCCAGTGACTATGCCCACACAGCACTAATAGCCTAGGTTCACTCTGCCCCTTTCTTTGGGGAGTGAGCAGAAGAGAGGGCAATGGTGTCTCTGTCTTTCCCAAGGAGCAAACAGTGGAGGTTACTAGAGGTGAAAGGTTAAACACTGATGTCAATAAAATGGAGAGCATCTGGGGTGGGGAGGAAAGTACAGAGGCCGTGGAGAGATGTGGAGAGTGAGAATCCTTATACTGGTTCCAGTGTGAGAGAACAGAGTAGCTGCTGTCCCCAGGTTGCCATTTATCCCCACTCCACAGCATCACAGGATCTCTAAAAGTCCCGATCCTGGCTTGAGTTGGTACCTCTCAAAAGCGTAGATCTTGGAATTGCTTTCAGTACTGGGGTACTATTTGCTCATAGCACCCTAATGTTGCTGGTTTTCCTATTTTAATAGCATATTGTTTTATTTTCCTATGCTCAGTGTAGGCCTGAATTTTGGGAGATACCCCGAGTCAGACAATAAAATCTGAAAAGTATGAAGAGTGAAGGAGTGACTCACTGAAAACAAACCACCTAGAAACAAGTAGGAAGGAACATGTTGGGCCTTTAAGCATCACTCACCCACCCAAATTATCCCCAAACAATTTCACTAATTGTTAATACATTTGGAGGTAGGTGTGTAGCTGTTCAGAATGGTTAGTCATTTCTTGGAGTCAAGTTAACATCTAGAGGATTTGTTTATAAATTGAGGCCATAGTCCTCCCCATAACTACATAACCCTCAGGGAAGAGGCTCAACTCATTTTAGGGAAGAAAGCCAGCTCCTTCCTGGGCTGTATCCATGCCAGGTGATTGGCTTCCTCATTGGAGAATCCTGGCATCCCCCTACCCCCACTGCCCCAGGTGGAGAAAATATACCTTGTTCTGGAGGGCAAGAAGTTGAGGAGGCCCTCTGGGGACACAAGCCAGAGTTAAGTCTGGTGGATGTTTGCATATTGATCAATTGAATTGGCCACGACTGAGTTTAAGAGCCCTCATTTGACTTTTGAGTTCTTCCTCATAAAGTAGAAAAAAGGTGACACTCGTCTCTCTTTTGTATCTCCAACATTACAGGAAGTTCTTTTGGGTTATAAGAGAAAGGAAAAGAGCCAGAAAATATAAGGAGCACTGGCAGGGAAATTGTTGGAAAGGGAACAGAAAGGAACAAAGAACAGATTGAGAAAAAAGCAAGGAGATGAGGAAAGAGTGATTCTACTAGACTAAAGGAAAAGGTTGGTCTGACTTACTGCACCTGCAAGTTGGGAGTGAGGCTCAGTGGTTGCATGCCGGTGTAGCATTAAACACTACAAGTCTGATCCTTGGAACCAAACCACTGCCCCAAAGACAGCAACAAAAATAAATGAAACAGAATAAACTCCAGTAACAAGTAAGAGTGACAGGGCTGGAGAGATGACTTAGTGGTTAAGAGCACTGACTGCTCTTCCAGAGGACCTGGGTTCAATTCCCAGCACCTACATGGCAGCTCACACCTGTCTGTAACTCCAGGATCCCACACCCTCACACAGACATATATATACACAGGCAAAACACCAACACACAAAATAAAAATAAAAGATTAAAAAAAAAAGAACAAAGAAGAGTGATGTGGCAGTTCCTTCTAAGTTGTCAGAGACGTTTTTTTCTTTAGAGTCTTGGGGATGCAGTTCCAGTGTCTAGAAATGATCTATGTGTGTCCTCTGTTGCTGAATCCTCATACACAAGGAGGGATAGGAAGACCCCTCTTTGAAAAATAGCAACCCAGGAAGTATTACAGCTTTCCAGCTTGTTGTGGAAATGTAGAGTGTGTGTTGGAGGGAAAGGACCTCCAACACACACTCACACATGGGAGTGAATATCTCCTGATAAATGGTCCAACACATAAAACCATGTATGTAAAACCCAAAAATACATTGTAAATTTGTTATAGGACACTGTTTTAAGAATGAAAACAACCCAGCTGGGCGGTGGTGGTGCATGCCTTTAATCCCAGCACTGGGGAGGCAGAGGCAGGTAGATCTCTGTGGGTTCGAGACCAGCCTGGTCTACAAGAGCTAGTTCCAGAACAGCCTCTGACACCACAGAGAAACCCTGTCTTGAAACCCCTCCCCCCCAAAAAATGAAAATTTCCCCAAAGCATAATGCTACCAAGAAAGGCCCACATATGCCTATTATCAGCTCCCACACTTAATACAAATGGGACCCTTACTGGTTTAGGATTTCTGGCTTTAGTACTAGCCCTCTGCCATGTAGCATTCAATTCTCAAGCTTGGATTTGAGACACCAAGCTTCACACAGGACCTGACTTTTGGAGGGAACCTTTAACACCAACTCTCATGGGAGGTCATTGATATAAAGGATTCCCTTTGGTTTTGTTGTTTGTTGTTTTTTTGTATTGTTTTGTTCTTAATGGTTTGTTTTTATTCTATGTGCATTAGTACTTTGCCTGCACGTATGTCTGCATGAGGGTGTCGGATCCCCTGGAACTGGAGTCACAGACAGCTGAGAGTTGCCATGGGGGTGCTGGAAATTGAACCTCTGGAAGGGCAGCCAGTGCTCTTGACCATTGAGCCATCTTTTCAACCCTTTGTATTTGTTGTTCCCCTTTGAATTATTATTCACTATCGTGACAAGGTATCTGCCCAAAGCATGGAGGCAGGAGCTGGAGACAGCTGCTCACCCTGCATCTACAGTCAAGAAGCAGAGAGAAGTGAATGCTATTGCTCAGCTCACTTTTTTCTTTTTATTTAGCCCATAGGGACCATGTTCATATGGAGGAGATAGGTTCCTGTCCCCCTTGTGGAGGAGGTCTTAGTCCTGTGTTACAGTATGGCTATGTTGTGTGTTAAGGATTTGGGCCCCAGCTTGGGGAGATTCTGAAGCCTCTGACTGAAGCCTCAGGGCACTATTCCATTGATGAGTTCGTAGTCTGGCTCCATTCTTGAGAGGAGATGGTCATTTTCAGAGTAGGGTCTATTAGGAAAGCTAGGCTACTTATGTTATTTGGGGAATAAGAGTTCCCTCTTTGGGGGTTTTTAGTCTAGTTAATAAAAGAATTTAGATGTAGAAGGAAGCTTAAGGACAATTTTATCATAGTTTGAGAGAAAAACAACAAGGCAGGTGGGCCATAAATGTTGGCAGCTGCCCAGATAAGGGGAATGGAAAGGAACTAAAACTACGATAACTATGCCTTGTACGATGGGCGTTGATAAGCAGCCACATGGTGGATATGCAACCCCATGCTGAAAGGGTGTGGAAGAGGATGCAGCTTCAGAGCACAAGTGAGAAAGCCCAGAGTGTCAGGGAAAGCATGCCCAGGCTTTGGCTAGTGTTCAAAAGGAAAAGAAAGGCAATTATACTTGAGGTTCTGTGGTACTACATAATGGTAGTTCCTCAAATGGCTGCTCTGAGAAGAGGTTTCTGGGAAACTGGAGCGCATTATCTCATTAAGGAAACAGTTATTCCTCTCATTGTCCTAATATTTCTTCAGGTGAATCCGGTTTCCTGTTGGGTGGGCTCCTGGACAAGTGATTGACAGGTCTAACTAGATCAATTCTTAAGGGAGGAGAAAATAGTATGTCATGTCTCCTCCCGGGGTGAGAAATATTTCTCTATTTTGACCCAGAAGGGTTAGGGGTAGCAAAGTTGGCCTTTCTTTGTTGTCAGGGAAATGGGAAGTAGAGCCCAAAGCTGAGGAAAGGACTCATCTTCAATGGTCTCTAAGGCTACTATAGTATTCCCTCCGTAAGAGTCAGTACCCTAAAATCATTAGGAATCCCAAATACTTCCGGCATTTCTAGCATCTAGCCAAAATAGGGCCAAGGGCACTTCTGGTTTCTGGCCAAGGATACAGATTTGAGGTCCCTATCTTTGATCTCAATCTCGGTTCTCACTTTTGTCCTCATCATTAGGAGCATGCCCTTAGGAGTATAGTTTGTCCCCTGCCTCTTAGCCACTGTGAGAGGATCCTTTTCTACCATACTCAGTTCTAGTTTTCTTTCTGTTGCTGTGATAAACACCATACCCAAAAAAGCAACTTGGGGAGGAAGTGATTTATTTGGCTTACAAGTTGCAGTCCGTTATTGAGAGAAACCAAAGCAGGAGCTCAGAGACCATGGAGGAATGCGGCTTATACTGGTTTATGTCTCCTGGATTGATGAGCTAGCTTTCTTATAAAACCCAGGCTCACCTGTCAAAGGATAGCACTGCCCACAGTGTTCTTGGCACCCCTACACTAATTAGCAATCAAGAAAATGCCCCATAGTGACTGGAGAGGGGACTCGGTGATTACAAGCCCTGGCTGCTCTTCCAGAGAGCAGGGTCTCAATTCCCAGCACCCACCAGTAGCTTACAAACATCTGTAACTCTAGTCCTAGGGAACCAATTGCCCTCTTCTGGCCTCCATGAGGACGATGTGAACATGGTACACAGATATACACGTAGGCAAAACAGTCATACACATAATACATAAAATAAAATAATACTTTTTTATTATTTTATTTTTATATTATTATTTTACATAATATTTTATATTATTATGTAATATATATTACATAATATTTTACAATATTATTTTACATAATATTTTAAAGCCCCATAGATGTGCCCACAGGCCAGTCTGGTGAAACCAACTCTTTAGTTGGGATTCCCTCTTCCCAGTTATGTCCAATTTTGTGTCAAGTTGACAATGACAAGAACTAACTATGACACCCTTTTGCCATGATGTGGCAACAGGCCCAGAAACATGGAGCTGGAGACCATGGACCAAAACCTCTGAAGCTGAGCCAAAGTAAATATCTCCTTCTGTAAGTTGACTTTTCTTGGGATTTGTCACAAGGATGACAAGTCTAACCCACACACATGGAGGCAGCCCTGTCCTCTCACAGAGAGGACGTCCCTATCTCTCTCCACAAAGGATGCCTCTGTCCTTACCCCCCTAGAGAAGGTCTTGTCTCTACAAATGGAGGAAGTTCAGACCCCACAAATGAATGAGGCCTTCATCCTCCCGTGGAGGAGGTCCTGTTCCCTGAAATGGAGGAGGAGGTTCTTGTCCTCCAACAAGGGATCCTACTACCTGCCCCCCACATGGAGGGAGTTTCCATCCCCACACATTGAGAGAGTCCACATACCCACACAAGGAGGAAGGGAGTCCCTTTTCCCTCATATGGTAGCAGTCCCTGTCACCCAAATGTAGGAGGTGCTGGTCTCACATGAAGGAGGTCTCCCTCCTTCCCCAGAAAGAGAGAGAATCCCTGTCTCCTCATGGAGGAAGTCTCCATCATCACCCATGTTAGGAGTCCCTGTTATCTACAAATGGAGTCAGTCTTGTCCTCCCACACCAAGTATGTCCTGTTCCCCCAGATGGAGAAAATCTGTGGCCTTACACAGGAGAGGGTGTGCTTGGTTCTAGTCAGAAGCCTTTAGACCTGCTTCAAGTAGCAACCAAGGTTTGCCCCGTATAATTACCTAATTACCTCTCTCTCTCTCTCTCTCTCTCTCTCTCTCTCTCTCTCTCTCTCAAAGCCACCCCTGTATCTCCTCCAGAGGGAGCCTCCCTCAGGTAGGATGGCCCTGGGCAGTAGGAGCTGAGGAAGCACATTGGGACTGACCTGAATGGGGCCTATGCAAAGAGCCCTGGGCCATGAAAAGTGCCCACACCTCCCCCCCCCTTCCACCCTGTGGGGTGGTAGGTAACACACTGTGTAATCTCTATTCTAAACACAGAATTATAGAAACTGAGGGAAGCAGCCCGTTAAGAATAATGTATTTCTGCTTCCTCATACAAAGCCTGTGGCCAGTCACTCAAGGCTGAGGAGGAAGGAGGCAGTCCCTTAGGCATTTAGAGAAGAGGGGCAGCCGACGAAGCCTGAATGGGCTTCCTTTTCTGAGAGCAGCATCAACAAAGGTTCCATTTTCCATGGTTATGGGTCTGGCGAGACAGTCTCACTGACAGACTCTCTGAGCACATGTGCTGGCCTGCTGAAAAGCCTTGGTGTTGACTGACAGATAATTGAAGTGACAAATTGTTTCATTGTATTTGGCAGGGAGAGTGCTGTATTAGATAATTGCGGGGAACAGAGGACTCTGGGGTCTCAGGTCATAAGACATGCCTGACCCTACTTTCTGAAAACTCTGAATGGACTTCTCCATCCCAAAGGAGTGCAGGGCCTGGCTGTCTTTCTTTTTGTTGCTAGGCTTTTCTTTCTCTTTCCTTCCCCTCCTCTCCCTCCGTTTCTGCCCCTCCCCCTTTCTGATCTAATGATTGGGTCTTAAGGGACAGGGAGGCCTCCAGAGCTCAAGCTGGACTTACCCCCACTTACCCATTTGAGGCTTACCTCAGGGAAGGGTAGACATTTTGCAAGTTGGTCCCGTGGTGGCCTGGGAAGGGGTTCAAAAAGGAAGGTGACCAAGGACCACCAAGGCACAGCCAGTAGTTGAAGGGCTGGGTGCCAATTGTCTTTTTCTGTTGACATGCTTGTGGACCCAGTCTAGGGCCTCAAGCAGGGGTTGTGGCTATAGCTACACTTCAGTCCCACACCCAGCTGCTCCTCTGGGTGTCTTGCCCATATGGGGGCATTTCTGTCTGCTTTTCCTGACCATGGTTTATCACTGACAAGTACTGGGGCTTGAAGAGACCTAAAGATTACAGAACAATAGAACCATCTCCCTTTCCAATTGAGGACATAAGGACCACCAGGTTGTGAAGAGTGAAGTAGAGCAAGACACCTGAAGTAGGCCCATTCCCCTAAACTTCCTGATGACAATTAAAAAATAATAATAACGTGAAATACAAATACAAAGAACAACACAGCCTCTACTACCCTGGCTCCTTTAACTAATGTGTGACTCTATACACCTGGAAGCAACCTCCACACATCTATACTGACATTTTATGCAGAGATTTATGTTTGTGTTTACAGATTGTTGTTTTTTATTGTTTTGTTGAGACAGTGTCCTGTCCTGTAGCCCTGGCTGGCCTTTGATCCTCAAGTGCTGGAATTATAGACATTCAATATCACCCCTCTGGAGCTGTTTTATTTTATTTTTTTCTCTGATGGAGGTCTTGTGTTGCCTAGGTTGGTCTCAAACCACCGATCCTTCGGTAGCCTCCTGAGTACCCGGTACTGAGGGCATAGCATCATGTACACAGGCTACCAACTGGATGCAGATCGTTCCCTGTGCCCCCAGCAAGGAAAGGGATACTGCTGGGCTCTCCCCTGTCTTTTTGCCCTCCTCTGAGGTCCTGGGAAGAGAAGGTCAGAGATGTTTCTGAGGAGGGAAATAATTAGAGACGTCCCTGCTGGGATAGGAGGGGGCCTAAGGCAGATGCTCACACTGAGGGGGAGAAGAAGTTCTCTTCTTGGTCCCCACCACCAAGCCTGCATCCTCAGGAGGTGGGGGAGGGGTTTGAGGGGCTTGGGGGTGGCTGGGGAGGGTTTAGAATTTTCCAGCACAAACTCCACCCCTCCCTGCTGAGCTTTAAGGCTTTGCAAGATTCAGATTCCTTTCCAGACATATTTCTTTGTTGAATTCTGCCCCCTCCATTTCCCTTTACATTTTCCTCTCCTAGTTGGACATACTTCCATTTTTTAGCTATAAGCCCAGACAAGAACTTCAGGAGGCAGCTTGCCATTCGGGTTTCCAAAGTCTGTGTTCTTGTGAAAAGGCACAGAGGCTAGAGGGACCTGGAACTTTGAAAATGTCTGAAGAATGTGTGACACAGTTGAGTTCTGTGGGCTTCATCCATTGTTTATAAAACTCCAAAATGAAGAAGCTTTCTGGTTGTTGTAAGGAACATTCTCTGGCTGCTTCGTTCTTTGGCTTTATCAAGAAAACTGTCAAGACTCCTGGTGTTAGGGTGATTATGAATAGAAATGTCTTAGTTGCTGTTCTATTGCTGTGAAGAAATGCTATGACCAAGGCAACTTTAATAAAAGAGCATTTAATTGGGGGCTGGCTTACAGTTCAGAGAGTTAGTCCATCATCATTATCATCATCATCATGACTTGCTGGAAAAGTAGCTGAGAGTTCTACATCCTGATTCACAGGCAGCAAGAAGAGAAGACAGCCTGGGCCTGACTGGGCTTTTGAAACCTCAGAGCCCACCCCCATTGACATACTTCCCCTAGCCAGGCCACACCTCCTAGTCCTCCTAATCCTTTTAAAAAGTTCCACTCCCTGGTAACTAAGCATTCAAATATGTGAGCCTATGGGGGGCATTCTTGTTATTTTGTTTTGTTTTTTTGAGGGGGTGTTGAGATAGGGTTTCTCTGTGGCTTTGGAGACTGTCTTGGAACTAGCTCTTGTAGACCAGGCTGGTCTCAAACTCACAGAGACCCACCTACCTGCCTTTGCCTCCGATTAAAGGCGTGTACCGCCACCACCTGGCTTATGGGGACCATTCTTATTCAAACCACCACAGGAAGAAAGGGGAGCAGAGGCAGCTTTTCATTAGAAATGAATATAACAGTTTTCTCACTCTTGAAGTGAGAAAGCAAGGTGTAACACGAAGGCAGAGTCTACAAACCTTGCTGTTGTTGAATGCCTGCCACCCTTATTTGTATACCTCCTACCATCCAGAAGGAGGTATGACCTCATTTGAGTCTAAGTTAGCTCTCATGTCTTGCCTGACCAAGAAAGTGGCAATGATGTTCAGGAACTTTGTAGGCTAGGTGTTAGCCTAACTCCTGTCTAAGTCCTGACCACTTTGGGGTGTGTGTGTATGTTTGGTTGAGAGCAGACAACTTGTTTGTAGTCACTATGACATAGAATCGTATTTGTCATTTAATGACCTCTTCGGGACTGTTGATTTCAGGTGTGTCTTTCTCCTTTTTTGAGCCCCTACTTTGAAAGTGGGTTTCTACTGGGCTTCACATGTAAGTCGGCAAAGAGGCCGGAGTTTCCAGGTCCCCACCTGAGGAAGGAGACTGACCACCATCCTTTCCGAAGGAAGAACTTTCCTTTAGCAAACCAATGTCAAAGATTCATATTGGACAGGAAGGCAAAGTAGAGGATAGTCTTTAACAGTACTTTAAATATAATCGGACTTAAACAAGTAACTGATAAAGCATTTCTACAAATGTGAGAGGGACAGAGAAGGACCAAGCAGAATGTGTCATATTCTCAAGATAAACAACCCTTGACTAATTCCTCAAAGAGGGAGATGACAAAGAGCGGAAGTGAACAAATGTGGGCTAACATTTCCATCAAGTTAAAAGTTTCTTTGGGCATACCCAAGTCTAATCCAAATCTGCCCCCCAGAACACAAGTCACCACCAACAAAAGCAAGAAAACCGAGAAGGGGAAAAGGCACAGCTGAAAAAATGCCACCCCTAGAGCAGAGGAACATGCAGCTTGGTTTTGATTCAGGCAACTCAAAACCATTCAATTCAGGGCATATTCATTCACCGAGGGTGTTGCAGGCAGTGTTAGAGAATGAGCATGTGGAAATGGGTGAAATGGGATCCCTGCTCCAAGAATCCACTATGGTAGTATCTGCACAGGGTCAGCCATGCATGCACAGGCAGAGAAAGGCTGAGCCAAGTACGGGGCTTCCTGGCTTTCTGGGAATGCTTTGCCCTTTTTGACCTGCCCCTGTGTGGCCAGGTTCTGAATCGTGCCCTCTCTGGTCTGCAGGAGGAGGTGCTCTGTGTGTGGGGGGGTGGGGGGTGGGGGCTGGGAGGGTGGAACCCAGCATCTTGCCTTGTACATCTGCAGGGGCTTGAGTTTGGTTATGATCTTTGTGCTCTTCCCACTGTCAGTCCGGCACAAATAATTATTAAAGCCCTTTCCCACTATGGAAATAAAAATACAGCCTTACAGCTAGCTAAAGTACAGCTAGCCCATTGAGAGCCAGCTGAAAGTGGGTAAGACCAATAATTCAAAACAGATGAACTGCATGGCAAATACTATGGGCTTACTATCCAGGCTGACCCGACCTTTGAAACTTGCTGAAAGTCATCCTTGAAATTCACCAGAGCTCCTGGAATCCCTCCTGTAAAAGGCTTATTTATCACAAAGTCATAAATAATATTTGCTAGCTCTTTGCTCCATCTATCTAGAAAACGAATTAAGCTGGAAGACATGAGCTCAGTGGCTGAGCTGGGGTGGGGGTGGGGCAGCCAGGGCTGTGTAGAGGTTGCTTATGGTTCTAGGGAGTAGTGGGGGGTGGTGAGCTGAGGTTTCCATCCTCCTGGTAAAGGTAGACCTGCTTGAAAAATTGGTGCAGCACAACAGATTTTAGTTTCGTTGTTCTACAAAGAGGTGGTTGTAGACAGTAGAGAAAGGGTCTCCCACTGGCCTAGCACTTGTGATGTGGGTTAGATGGGCTGGACAGGGACCACCCACTTGTCTCTGGCTCCCCAGTGCTGAGATCACAAGTGTGCATCATCACGTCTGACTTTTTTCTTTTGAGAATTTTATGCACACATATAATAAGTTTTGATCAAGATCCTCCCTTACGATCACTCTTTCCATCCCATCCTTGCCACTATTCTCGCCAAATGTCATGCACTCTTTTTTAAAGACCCACCAAGTGCTGCCAGTATGTGCAATGGTGTAGGGCCAGCTGGTGGAGTGTGGGGAACCTCATCCTTGAAGAAATGGACTCATTCTTAGCAACCATCAATTGTCAATAGCTCCACAGCTATAGGTGGGACTTCATGCATGGCTCCCCCGCCTCCCCCCCACCCCCAATCCATGCTGGGATTTGTGTCTGGCTTGATCTTGTGCAAGTTTTGTGCATGGCAGCACATAGCTGCTGTGAGTTCATGTGTGTAACTGCCCTGCTATGTCTGGGAAACACTGTCTGGCTGCAGTCAGTGATTGCCTCTGGCTCTTCCATCTTCCACGATGACCCCTGAGCCTCGTGAGTGTGTGTGTGTGTGTGTGTGTGTGTGTGTGTGTGTGTGTGTGTGACATAGATGGCCCAGGCTGAGAATGCCAATCTTTTGTTCTGAATGTTGACCAGTTGTGAGTCTCTGTGCTAATCAAAATTACATTTTATTTATTTATGTTGTGTGTGTTTGTTTATTTTGAGTCCATGGGCATGTGCCATGGTACACATGTGTAACTTGGAGGACAACCTTTGGGAGCTGGCTCTCTCTTTCTTCATGTGGGTTCCACAGGGTCAGGCTTGGCAGCAAGTGCCTTTATCCTTTGAGCCATCCTGGCAGTTCATTTGCATTTTTTTCTCTTGTGTGGGTTCTGGGAATGACACCTTTGTGTTCTCAGGACAAATACTTTACTGACTGAGCTATCTCCTCAGCCTGATTTTGTCTTTTAAAGAGTTGTATCTTTCTTGTATGTTTCAAAACTCCAGAATCCTCTCCCCGAGACGAGGATGTCCACAGGCTCTTCGAATATTAACACTTAGATCTACTCATTCACCCTTTCACATCTCACCATATCCAGCACACCATCCATCCATCTGTCCATCTATCCATCCATGCATACATCCTGTCTTTTGCTCAGTGTGAGTTTATTCATCTAGGGCACCCACTGAAGCGTTTGTTGAGCATCCATGAAGGGAATATGCTAAATGCAACAACCGCTTGATGGTCTAAGTAAGTTAACAGCTGCTGTGGGTTGCAAGAAAAGTCACAGTCTGTCCTCTCTTTGGATTCACATTCTCTTCTACTCTGTGACAGGGCTCTGCCGGGTCATTTGTTTTGGTGCTGTGACACAAATAGATTGACCATCACTTGTCCTCTTTGTCTTTAGAACCCTGTAACTGTCACCCAATGAAAACTTCTGAGCTGCTTCTAGCAGTGAGAAATGTGAGGTTTCATCCCGGCAGCAGCCTGACCACCAACCTGATGTGTGAGTAAAGTCATTAAGTTTGGAGGTTTTTGTCTTCATTTACTTATTTATTTATTTATTTATTTATTTATTTATTTATTTAGTGTGTGTGTGGGGGGGTGGGTGGGTATGGCATGTGTGTGGATGTTAAAGAACAACCCAAAAGAATGGTTCCCTGTTTCTACCACGTGGATCCAATATATTGAACCTAGTTCATGAGGCTTGGAGGCAGATGCTTTATCCACTGAGCCACCTCTCTAGCTCAAGTTGTTCATGTCAATGAGTAACTGACAGAGTTTCTCATTATGCTGGATGGCCTATCGAAGGCCTTTCCCACCAAGTCTTTCTAGCTCCCAGATGTCCCAAACTTAAAGTATAGATGTGAGTTATCACGTTCACTTTCCTGAGAGCCCTGCTCTCTTACAGTCTCTGTAATCAAATGAAGATGGCCATTTCCTGGATTCTGTTTTAGATAAGAGAGGACATGAGGTATAGATCATTGTCTCCAGATTCTGAGGATGAGGGGGGTGGACCAGGTCACTTCACTAGAGGAATGAGGGTGTCATTGGAAGTCTGCACTTACAGAGGTTCCTGCTGGGAACATAGGAGGGAGGAGTGCTACCTGTTTTGGCCAACCAGGTGCTTCCTTCACCTCTCCAACCCAGGAGAATCATGTGTTCTTGAAGGACCAAGGGTAACTGCACTGCTGTAGATACCCAAGGAGCCACTCTGTTCACCCATCCAGTAGTCTGCTAGAAGGATAAGGCCTCAGTCTCCGATGGTTCCAAGGGTTCATCTGTGGATGATGAGCTCTGTTTATGTAGAGGGGGTGACTGCAGGGTGGTCTAGACTCTCTGATGCAGTTCTCTGTGACTCAGTGGTCCCCGCACTGCTGAAAAGGGATGGGGCAGGGACAGGGAAGAATCAACCTGTGCTCTCTCTGGGGAGAAAGCATCAAAGAGATAAATCATAAAGAAAGGGTGCCCTGGGTAAGTCTTTATTGAGAATGGCCATGTGACAGTGGCAGCAGCTCTGGGTTACTCGGGGCCATTTGCTTTGCAGTCACCAGATACTAAATACTTTGAAGCGATTTCTGCCTCACAGTCAGTTCTTGACATTCCTAACAGAGTCTCATGAGTGCCCAGCATGTGGGACAGCTTTAAGTGCCACTTTTGGAGTCAGGGCACTAGCAGCTCTCTGTGTGTAAGAGCTGGCATTCAGACTTCAGATCTGACCTCCAGCACCCGACTCCCTGGGCTTCCCCTCCTCTCTGCAGGGTTTTTCTACCCACCCCTGACAGCCCCTTGAACATCAATATCTCCTACCTTAAATCACCATCCCCAGCCTCTACATAATCCTTTCAACCTCTGTTCCTTACCAACAAACAGTTGAGCCTAGATAAAGGCAGCCCCACTTATCTGCCGGCCAGCCAATGCGGTGCTGTCCAAGATAACACAGCTCGGCTGAACTCAACATGGACATGGGAGGTCATGGGGAGGTCCTTGAGTAAATGAGGTCTTATTACCTCTCAGAAACCACTGTCATGAAGGCAGAGGATTCGACTACGGGTGTGTATCTGAGCCTGGTCTCTGGAGGCTAGCAGCCCCGACAGGTTTGGGGGATCCAGAGTGTTTAGAATTGGTTGAGTTTGAAGTTACCTCTGAGAGGCTCAATGAACTGAGATCACTACACAGTTTTCATCTGGAAAACAAGCTATACAGGCTTGCTGTTAGAAATAATAGTAACACTGTCTTCTCCCTGCACCCCAGCACCCGACAGGATGCTAGTGTGTGCTGCTCCCTCTGTCTGCACTCTCAGGGTATGCAGGCTCAGGGAGAGGAGCAGACCTTGGTTGCAGAGCCCCCTGGGCCCAGTGTAGGTTCCACCAACTACTATGCATGACCTTGAGAAAGTTGCTTTTCTGGGCTCCAGTCCCTTATCTGTAGGGAACAGTAATAGTTCCTGTGACACAGCCTCGCTATGAGGATTAAATCAGAAATTTCAGGCATGTGCTAGAGCTGGCATCGTGCCAGGGTAGAAGGGCGATTAGAGAGGACAGGTGTTTGGGACAGAGTGACAACTCTGGCCAACCGCTCTATCCTTCCTGGGTACTTCTAAGGGGGTTGATCTCAACTAGAAGCAAAGGGAGCATACATGGATATGCTGTAGATCCAGTAGCAGGGGACAGACACACAGTTAGTGTCAGGAGCTAACACAACCTCGGGAGGCCTGGTGGGCTTCAAAGAGAAGCATTCAGGAGTAGTGGTCAAAGCCTGGGATAAGTAAGATGGTCTGGAAGGTAGACAGGATAAGGAGACATCCTTGTCCCTTGCCCATTTAGCCAGACTGTTCTTCACTGTGTGCTTTCACCCTTCCTCAAAGACTCTCTGTTAGTTCCTATGGCAACCAACCAGGGGTTACTGTTATCCCCACTTTACAGATGCAGAGCCTGAGGCTAAGCTATTCTGTGACTTGTTAAGGTCACAGAGAGCAAGGGGATATAAAAGGACAGAAATCTCTGGGCTTTCAGAGCTGGTGCTGTGTTCTGGGGATCACTGAGACCCCGGGAGGCTTTAGTGTCCACACCACCTATACATTTCTGTAACAAGTGAAGGCAAAGGGCAGCAAAATAAGACCAATTACTTTGGATCCCTTGGTGTGGGGTTTTGTGAATCATGTCAACCAATGAGCAAGTATGGACAATCTCCAGCTTGCAAGCCCAGGCTCAGAAGCTGCTAGGAGGTGGGAAGTGTAATGTCTGCTAACTTGGAACAGACAGTGACTTGTGTTGATTTTTCTAAAATTGTCACCCAAATTCCAGGTGCCAGCAGCCCCTGCTTTTATTTCCAGGAACTCTTCCCCACTACACTCCTACTGTTCCTTTTCTTTGTTTGTTTCTTGCTTCTCTTTTTAATGCAGGGAGGTGTGGAGATTAGAAGAAGCAAACAACCAAACAAACATAAATCTAGTGGTGCACTGAAGTAGGACCTGCTCCAGCAAACTGCCTCGCTGAGTCTGAGTGGTTTTTCTCGCCTGGCTCCTGTTGGAGGCTGGACGTCAGTGTGCCTGTATAGGTTAGAGGATTTGTCACTGTTAGTGACAACCGCTGATGCCCTGGCTGAGGGGACTGTGTGTGGTCACATCTCGCTTCAGGGGGTGTCAGAGAGGAAGGGGTACAGCAGGTTAGTTTGTCCCTGACTTTTAGTGGCTTTCAAACAAGAGCATTTCACTGGGCAGGCCACCTCAGCTGACCTTTGCGTATTGTTTCCTCAATAAATTCATGCCTGTGTATTGAAAACCCCAAAAGAAGGCCCAGGGTGGGAAGGAGGAGCAGGAGAAGCCACTCTCTTGCCATCTTTGGAGTGCCAGCCCTCTTTGGTTACTAAGTGGGACTCTGACAAAAATCTCATGGCAGCCTTGTGTATTCATTTTCTTTATTCCCTAATTCTTCCTAGACCCTCCTGTTTCCCTCCTTTATAGACCTATTGTGCAAGATTCTTGCCTTGCTCTTTATTCATTTCTAGTCTAGGAGGGGGCTTAAGCTAAATGCATACACTCAACAAAGCGGCAAGACCACAGGGCCACACAGCAGAGGACAAATGATCACATGCAAATGGAGACTCTTCCTTTAGACGGGGCAGAGGATTTGAACCTGGAGAAGTAGGTGAAGGGATTTCCATGGATGGAGATGACAGCACTCAGCTTTTTGAGCAGAGGGAGCTAGATGGTGGCGTCTGTGGTTGCTCAGGAGATGAACAATATTTGGCAGCAGAGCTGAGTGTGATTGGGAGGTGAAGACTGTGAACCAAACTGTAGGAGCCCCATTGCCTTGAGTGGCCATCTTAATGGGTATTTTTGTTGTTGTTGTTGTCTACAGCTCACAAGGTTGCCAGCCTTCGAGTGTGCAAACACCAAGAACTGTTGAGTCTTTGGTACCGCCTTACAAGCAAATTCCTGGGCTTACCAGAGCTTCCAGCTTCATAGAGATCAACACCCAGAACTGAACAGCTCTTGAGTAATTTCAATAAACATCTAACCAACACATATCGGCCATGTGCCAGGGCCTCTGCTGATGCTAGACTGGGGCAGGATGTCAGAGATGGACATTCTCTCAGTTGTGCTGCGGAAATTCAGAGAGCCCTTCCAACCGGCCTTGTGGGTAAGCAGCATGAGAACCCTTCAGGTGCTGAGAGTTATTTGGCAAGCCCCATCCTGGTTTTAAATGATTATCTCATTTAAATCCATTAATAGCACCCCTTATAAAATAGCTCTGAGAATTTTTGCCATTTTAGTCTACAGACATGTGCTTGGAAATGTGTATGACTGTATTAAGAATGCAACAGAGGAAGAGCTAGGAGGCTGGGTGGGGACTGAGTGCAGACAAAGACTGCCTCTATCTTCTCTGTAGCTTTGGGTATGAGGAGGAAAAGCTCCTCTAGGAAACTACCAAGTAGTGAGGAAAGCCAGTCAGGTTGGAAGTTGGGAAAGCAAAGCTTAAGGGGACCAGACAAGGCCTGATCAGGGCATGGAGGCATGCTGGCTGGCTACAGGAGGGTCATTTCTCAAGCACCTTGGCATTCTTATAGGGCATAGGCTTGGCACATGCTATGCACTTAGCAGGTACCCACTGAGTACACTTCTGCTTTCTTGTCAGTAAATTTTGAGATACGGACCAAAAGAAGCAACTGTGGATACTCACTAAATTTGGGGGAATAAAACTATTAGATTGAACTTAGATCTCCTCCTACCCCTGGCAGCTCCCCAATACAGCAGACCATAAACCTAATTCTTTCACTTAGATGTTATGATAAGTTTTAATGCAGTTATAAAACTGGTTGAGAATAGAAGCCTCCCTTTGGCGGGTTCTAGTGTGTGTGTGTGTGTGTGTGTGTGTGTGTGTGTGTGTGTGTGTGTGTGTGTACATGCTTCTACTCCACCCAGCTCTCTTGCTCCAATGCAAGAAAACATGGAACATTTTCCTTGGAAGGTCAGTGGTGGCCCAGCCTCCCATTCACAGACTGGAGAAAGGGCATTAATCTTCTTGACAGGGCAGTGGTGGGGGAGGGAAATTTGGGCTGGAATCCTTTAAACTGGGAGCAGAAAGAATCTTGTCTTATTTGGCTGTGCAAATAAGCTTTGGTTTATAAGTCCAGGGCATTAAAAAAAGTCATCTGGGCTTAAAGAAAATCAAGTAGCATATTAGAAAACAAATTTCACATTTTATTCCTTTAATGGGCAGACAGGGCTCAGGCTGAAGGGATTCTATGTCCACAAAGGAATTCTGAAGTACTTTTTGAGGACATCCATTTTTCTAGCAGGGTGCAGTGAGCAAGGTCAGGTGGTGTGAAGGCAGCCTGTGCTACTGAGAAGGCAGGACAGTTCTGGTGAAGCCCAGACTTAAGAGCAGAAGCTAGGATGCAGTACATTCTAAGGCATTTGCAAACTATAGTCTCTCTCTCCTACCCTAGCCCCCCTTCTCTCTCTCTCTCTCTCTCTCTCTCTCTCTCTCTCTCTCTCTCTCTCTCTCTCTCTCACACACACACACACACACACACACACACAATTTACAAACAAACTACAGGCAGGTTGGCAGGGTCTCTGGTGGCATTATGGCTAGTTTGGGTGCTCCAGCCATGCTGTTTTTCTCTGTTCACCAAGACTTTGTAGCTCCAAGGCAAAACCAGGGAGCCCTAAGGATTCCCCACCCTGTGTATGTGTGTGTGGGAACTCTCCCTGACCCTGGATTGAGCAGCAGGATCGAGAGTGGGGAGCACAAATGTGCAACAAGCACAGAGGCAGGCAGTGGTCTCACCCATCACTGTCCCATGAGCTGCCCTGTGCCCCAACTGGTCTCACTGGGAGCTCCAGGAGCCTCCCCATACCTCCTGGGACATCTAGTTAGGTCCCCCGAATGTCATCCCACAAACATAAACACCTGTTTGTCCCTGGCTGTTCAAGCACAGGATATCCAGGCCCTTGAAACTTAGACTCTCCCTAGGGAATTAATAGGTCCTCACTGGCCACTCAGGATTCAAGCTGCGTGTCACCTTATTGGGAATACCTTTTCCTATCAAAGCCCTCCAGACAGAACCATCCTATGGCACTGCCTACTTTCTGACACATTTGTGGTTGTCCGGGGTCTTTTGATTTGCTCTGCCAGAAACTGAATGTCAAGAGACACAGATAGCTTGTCTGCTTTGCTTGTTGCGTGTAGGCAACAAAGTGGACACTTGCCCTGTGTCCTGACAGCCAGTGATGAAGGGCTGGGCATCTTGTCCTCCAGCATGATGACCAGTGTGTGTTGCTAAATGGTGCAATGGATGAAACTGGAGGCAGTGGAGCAGAGAGCAAGCCTGGGCCAGAACAGAGGGAGAAGGCAGATCTTGGACCAGGGTTTCAGCTTGTTACTCGTCTGGTACAGCAGTCCTTAAAGCAATCTCTTGGTCGCTTGCATTCTTTCCTAGTGGGGTGCCCAGATATAGAGGTAAGAAGGTAGTTATCCTCAGGGCAGGAATCTCTGGCTCAAGGGAGGCGGCTTTGGCAGTACAGGTCCCTGGTAGCCGGATACTATGAGGCTGTATATGGAGCCCCTAGAGCAGCATGGCTAATGAAGGGCTGAAGAGGGAACAAAGAGAAACTTTCCCAATTATTAATAAGGCCATAGCCCCATCCATCTTAATGAGACAGGGTGAAAAAACCCAGTGGCCAGGCTGCCACTACACAATAGGATACAATGGAGACCTTGCTTTCCTTTTAAAAGCAAGGAATGAAAGACACATAGAAGGGGAAAAGCCATGCAGATTGGGAAACAGTTCCAAGAGTCCACCTCTGTTGCCCCCTATAAAGAATCACCCCACTGTGCAGCCACAGCTGCATGCAAAGGGCAGAGGGCACTGTGGTCCTCTGCTGGCGAGGACATGGAGGAGGGTCAGATGTATAACGGCCCCCACAAGTAGCGGATACTTTGGCATCCCGGCAAAGTCTGTGTCCTGGGGCATAGCACAGCTCAGCATGCGTGGAGATTCTTGTCAGGTGACACAGTACCTGATACATTAAATGGGTCTCAAGAAGATGTGCCCCTTGTTGGACTTTTGAGCTCCTTTTCTCTGCCACCATTACTGCCATCATGTCTACCAATGATTTTCTGACAAAGCTGAGCATAATGGTACATGATAGTAATCCCAGCACCCAGGAGGACTGAGAGTTCTAGGCCAGCCTTGGCTGTATAGTAGGACAAAAGGGGAAGGAAGGAATGAAAGGAGAGGGGAGGGAGAGAGGGAGGGAGGAAAGAAAGAAGGACGATTTTTCGGAACCTGTGTTCTCAGTTCCTCTACTTGTTAGATATAGGGCTTCGGACAAATTGCCTGATGTGTATATCCCTACAGTTTCTTCTTACTTACCACCCCCCTCCCCCCAACTTGCTGAGAAGGTCACATCGGGCTTGCATAGACAGTGGAGATATGTGATACAAGGCAGGAGCCGGGAAGTCTTGGGACAAAATCTGAAGCTCACTTGGGCTTGGGAATAGGTGACTTTGGAGAATGGATCAGCCCTGGCCCTGCACATCATGGCTGAATCAACATCTGGTACGAGTAGAACCTGATCCCGATGAGCTATTGAGTGTTCTTGGAAAGGTGGGGGACTTTTCTCTTCAGAGAATACACACTGATACAAAAGCTCCAGCCAGGGTTTCTTTTACACATCAAGGACCAGCTGGAGCCCCTGCTTCTGTGCCCCTTTGGGGATTTTATCCTCCTTATAGGAGTGCTGGGGGTGGAGGAAGGAGGTGCCATTGTGGTTTGAGGCCTTTTAACAGACCTCAAGGAAGACATTGAGTCAAAGCCACAGAACACAGGTAGACCGTATGGAAAGAAGGAAGCTGATCTCAAACCTGCAGCTTTCCTGGGGATACTCTTGGTAGGCAATATCAACAGCATTTGCTAGGGATGGTGTATGAAGCAGGAGGAACAGTTGGTGACATTAGCTAACACAGGTCTCAGATGTGCCTGGGGTCCTTGGGACCCAGCTTGCGTAGAGAACAAAGCTGGATGCTCAATGCGAGTGCCCTCCAGAGAGACCAAACTGGACCCTAGGGGCTAATGTACTTCTACTTGGGCTTTGGTAGCATTGTGGGAAATGCTCACAAGCCTATCCAGACCCCACCTCCTACACAGACATGCTTCAGACATTCGAGTCACTGAACTTTGCATCTCCTTCTCAGTTCAAGTGACACCCAGATCTCTTAGACTTTTCCCAGGGGGGAATGCCTTTTGACTCTGCAGAAAACCCAGCACTGTCTGTAGCAGTCAAAGCAGGCTTTCCCCATCCTGGGACAGGATCCAGTCTACATGGGAAAGGTGTTGGTATGGCAAGTTCTTACAAGATGAATTCCTATAGTCTGGGAAAACACATCTGCCAGCATGCCCCTGGTATATGACCCTCAGGGTTTCCCTCTTGGCGTGGCCTCGCTATGGCAGGATACCCCTGGGAGCACAGGTGTCATGCGTAGGAGGGACAGAAGGGTGAAGAGAGGGGCCTGAAGTAAGCATGCCAGAAGGGAGTTCACAGGCCTGGTTACCTCAGCAGCTTACTCTGTGACCTCAAGCAAGGTCTATGAATCTAGGAGCCAGTTTCAGCAACCTATGTTTCTCTGTCCAGGTGTAGACCAGGTGGAAGATATCTGGAAGCTTCTTCTTCTCCTCCTTTTTTATTGGGAGAGGTCACTAATGGTTCAATGATTACATGCCCAAGAAGAGTGCAGGAGAGCCAGGAGAGCTGACTGGGATAGTGAGTGGCATGAGAGAAGAGTGTGTGCACTAGCGGGAAAGTGAGCCAGAGAGTGTGAGAGAACACACAACTTGTACCAACCTTGCACATAGTAGGAACTCATTAACTATTTGCTGATTGATTGTTGGCCTAAGAGTTCTCCCTCATTCGCTTCTGTGTGGTCTGGAAGGGAGATGGAGAATATGATCCCACATGCACCATGGAACGGACAATGGGGGCACCTATCCAGAAAATGTGAACCTTAGATCTTTTGCAATAACCACCCAATGTTTAAAATGAAGTAGGATTTTTAAGAAGCTGTGTAATTGGGACTAAGAGCCTCACGTTATTCCCCATACTCTGGGTTGATGCTGTTCTATCAATCTATCCTCTTTTTCAAAAATTAATATTTATTCTCTTACATATTTACAAAAGTAACCTACTGTCATTGCAGAAAAGTGTCCAGAGGCAGTGGACATTTTAGGGGACCCTTCCCCAGCATCTTAGGTGACAGTTTTTTTTCTCTTCACTTCTCCCTTTTTACCTTTCAAGTTTATTTCTGAAAAATTCAAATCACATTACATGTATATGTATAGCGTGTTTTCTCCAAATAACATTCATGAAGTCATTCACATTCATGCATTCCTTTATTCATTCCACAATATTATTTATTGAGTTTTTAGTGTATATGAGCACTGTTCTATGGGACGTAGAAGTAGTTAGCAGTAGCATCCAGCCTTGAGAAGCATTGTGTGTGTGTGTGTGTGTGTGTGTGTGTGTGTGTGTGTGTGTGTGTGTGTGTGTGTGTGTTTTGCAAACCTGTGGTGCCTAAGGAAATCAGAAAATGTGGAAAATAAAGCAAGGAAAAGGGGCAAGGCATGGTGGAGGGGGGAAGGACTCTTGGAGTCAGGATGCCCACGTCTAAGCCCGGAGAGTCTTTTCAAACACACCTTGCTTTCGATGTCAGATCTTTAAGCACTTGGGATGACATTTTCAGGGCCACCAAAAAACCAGGGAGATACTCTTAAAAGTAGCGACATTGATAATGTGATGTCCAGGGGGAAATGTGGGGCTGGGAGCAATGGGATGCTTACTTAGAGTGTATGAATGTATGAGACTGTAGATTCCCAGAGCCTGGGAGGAGGAAAGACTATAAAGGAAGGATGGAGGGAAGGAGGAAGGGAAGATAGATGCTAAGAGCCTAAGACTGTGAGTCCTGGTTTTGTTTATAAGGTGCCACTTGTGGAAGGATGGAGGGAAGGAGGAAGGGAAGATAGATGCTAAGAGCCTAAGACTGTGAGTCCTGGTTTTGTTTATAAGGTGCCACTTGTATCCATGGCAGAAGAGAGAGTCAAGGGACAGTGACCTGTCCTCTCCTCACAGCCACACCAACTTGGTAACCCTCCTGCCTGTTGACCTGTGAGCTATAGGAATTGATTTTCAAAGTTCTACCAGGAGAGCTTTGCTTCTAGTGCTGGCTTTCCTCTGTCCACAATGATCTTTGCCTATGACTGTAATGATCACTAGCATTCGCTTTGGGTTTCCAGTTTTCAAACTGTTTTCAGTTAAGATGGTAAAGGGACCCCAGAGGAAACGTTCTTTTAACATCAAACATCAAGGTTTGTAGGGTCTGAGCCTACCTAGCCTCGTTCCCTCCCGCACTAAGTGCCTGAGACCCAAGAGGGGTGAAGACATTGTCAAAGGGCATATGGTTCCAATAGCTGCAAGCTGAACTCTACACAGCCCAGTGCTCTTCCATGAGGCAGGTACCTTTCGGGCTGATGTGTGGTAGATTCTTTCCTCCTAGTAACCACATTAGGTTTTTTCTAATAAGCTGGGGATAATAATGTCCACTGGTGTCAGATAGCTTGTATTAAAAATATGCTCTGCCTTGCCCATTTTCTGAGGGGCAGCCCCTCCCTGCCTCTAGACCCTAGGTCTCTACCAGTTGGAAGCCTAATGGCCAGTGTCTATCTGGAGTGCAGGATCCAGGAAAGAGCCTGTGTCCTGGTGCCCAGCAGCCAAGACCCATGGAAGCACTGGGTAGGGACTTTGTCTGGCCAGCTCCATTCTGCTCAGAATGGAAGAAAGCTGGTCATTTGGTAAAAATCAGCTCAGTTGTCACCATTGCTCTTAAAGAGACAAAGCTGAATAGTGGGGCCTAATGTATTTTATTATGCATACAGCTCAAAGTGGGTGCTGGGGTGAGGATTGCATTCCTCCAGCTCCCTCCCCCAACTCCTGTTTTCACTCTGCACACCCCCCCAGCACTAGAGAGGGGCTGCTCAGCACACAAGAAGAGCCCTGAAAACTGTGGGGAAAGGATGGATACCCATAAAACCATGGAGCAGGGACAAAATGAGATGCTGAGAGTGACTGAGACCCTAACAAGAGAGTCAGGGTTGCATGTAGTGTGTTTCAGCATGGGATGGGATGAAGGCAGGTGGATGCCAGAAGTAGCTGGTAGCTTCTGTGCAACAGGACATATGGCCCCTGTCTGCTCCCTGGCCTCCTTTGCACCTCATTTCTTTTTTTTAAATAATTTTTTAAAGATTTATTTATTATGCATACAGTGTTCTGCTGGCAAGCCAGAAGAGGGAATCAGATCTCATTATAGATGGCTGTGAGCCACCATGTGGTTGCTGGGACTTGAACTCAGGACCTCTGGAAGAGCTGCCAATGCTCTTAACCTCTGAGCCACCTCTCCAGCCCTGCACCTCATTTCTTAAGGGTGTAGTCACCAGTTATATAGCTGAGCCCACAAACCCCTTCTCTGCAGTCCCTACTCATCAGACACATTGATCTTCCAGGAGACATGGGTTCAGGGTCTGGTTTGCACATCTTTTTTCTAAGGTCAGTCATGCCCAGACCAGGAGAAACATGAAGGTTAGAAGACAAGAGTGAGAGGCTTGGAGGGGGGTGCCTGGTTTGTCACATAGGTCCTTAAGTATAACAGATGAGGCTCTGAGTGTCATCACCTCTATTGTTCAGCTATGTAAAGCTAGGCCTCCATCCACCCAGAAACTTCCTTGGTGGAAAACTAAGCCAAAGGAGGAAAGAAGGAAGGAGGGTGTGGCTGTGAGCTCCCCTGTCATTCTTAAGAGGACCCAGGTTAAGGGTGTGACTTCCTGGGCTAGGACTGGATGAGCTCATTCTTCAGTGCTTGTCCGCCCCCCCCCCCCCGCCATCTCTCCATTTTTTGAGACAGGGTTTCTCGGTATAGCTTTGGCGCCTGTCCTGGCACTTGCTGTGTAGCTTGTTCTCCGTTTTTTGGACATCAGTGTTACCTGGTTCTTGCCTATTTCCACCCCTCCCATTCATCACCAGTGAACGTGCTCTTATAGGCACCTGACTTATAAAGAGCCAGAACGAAAACTTGTTTTTTAGGACAATTTGATGAGGCGTGAACACAATGATGAAAGTGTTTGCATATGGGTGAGAGGGAGACAGAAGGAGGGAACCCAATACCCCATCACAGGCACCACCCCAGTGACCTCATTTCCTTCTAGTACTTCTAGTAGGCCTATTTCCTAAAGGTCCCATTCTTTCCCAGTAGAGGCTGGTGACCAAACATTTAACACATAGGCTTTGGGACATTTAAGACCCAAACCATAACAGTGACTGAATTATCTCCTTGGGCTCAGCTTCCCATCTCTACCTGCCCCTTCCCATGGCTCTGTGAGTTCTCTTTCCCTTGTTCTCTTTTCATGCATCTCTCCTCCTCACTTGGAGGCATTCTGGGGTGAGGGGATCAGACAGTGTGTATCTCCAGGTTCTCCCTTCCCCACAGGACCCGGCTTAAGACCATGGGCAGTGTGTGCAGATGGTCCACACATGCTTGCTGACCACTGACGACTGGAATCGGGGGAGCAGAGCTTGGAAAGCTCCAGCCATAGCTGAGTTGCATCCACAGAGACAGAGCAATTAGACTCCCATGTGAAATCCTCATTAATTGTGAGAAGACAATTTCCATGGGATGGGGGTGGAAATAATACCCAAAGTTGGGAACTCAGATGAGCTAAATCCATGCAGGATGCCAAGCATTTCATTCTCCAAAGAGAACACTTTTCTCTTTCAAGAGGACATGACAACAACAATAAAAGCAGCCCTGCAGGGTGCAGGTGAGGATCATGCAGGGACTTAAGGAATAACTGGTTATATATTTTTTGGACCCAAACTGTAGTAAACCCCTTCACAGCAGAGGAGCTAATGCAGACCTTGGAAAAGCACGTGCCAAGGCTGAGTGACTCTGTTTGGGAAATGGTTATTTACGTAGCTTTAGACTGTGTATTAAGCAGTTTGGTGGTCTGGCTACAGTAAAGATTAAAGACCAAAAGGGCTTGATGGACAAATTATAGTTTTCTGGTAGGACACTGTGGCTTCTCCTGTAGCACTGCAATTGTTAGGATTTGATGTAGAGACATACACTGAGTGTGACGGGTGTGAAAGTGCTGGATGACCACAGGAGCCTCTGCTTCCTGCTGCTCTTCCACCGTAGAGTGTGATTTCATGTCCTTCTCCTAGTTCTCTGGACTCTTGGCAGCTGATGGGCCCCACTGTGCCCAGTCTTCTCTCCGGGGAAAGTAGACCTCCACAGGACTCTCTGCAGAGCTGCAAGATATAGGGATGCAGCTTGATGTGAGCTCACAGCCTGGCACAGCCAGTGACACATATAGGCTGTCACAGCCTGTGATAAAATTGGGGTGGGGTCACTCCAGTAGAAACCCAGTATAGGGAGTGGTTGCCAAGGTGGTGCTTCTCAGTCTTAAATACACATGGGATTTACATAGCCCATCGAATTGAATGTTCTAATTAAGCAGCTCTGGATGAAGCTGATGCTGGTACTGGTCTAGGGCCATGTTTTTAATGATAGGGTGCTAAGAAATAGTAAAATTCATCTTCCAGCCTTTACATCTCCTAACTGTCCCCCAAAAGTCCTGTGACATTTAGTTTGCTTTCAGTTGCCTGAAGTAGAAAACCCATTGAGTTTGGATTAAGTGTGCATGAGATAATGTAGGTCTCAGCTGAAATAATCCGGGGTGGGCAGCTCTAGGTTCCTTCTGTCTTCCTGTTCTATCACCTTGTATGATGGGATTCATATTCATGCTACTACCTGGTACTGCATCTGAATTTCAGATAGGAGAAAGAGGGAAAAGCTAAGGTTTGTGCTCCCAAGGCCATCTGCTTTACAATACTTTCCCACTTACTGACTTCTATTTACTGGTCATTGGTCAGAATTGAGTCATAAGACCCATTTTAAGAAGGTGGTTTATTCAGCTGGCCAGTGAGATAGCTCATTGGGAATAGGCACTTGCCACCCAGTCCAATGGACCTGAGCTTAATCTCCAGTACCCACATAGTAGGAGACAGCCAATTCCTGAAAGTGTTTCTGTCCTCCAAAGGAGTACTGTGATACACACACAAATATACACATACACATACACACATACACACACCCAAATATAAGGAAAATATAAGGTTTCTGTTCTTAAAAACCTTTCTGTAAGACCTCCAGACAGCTTAGTAAGTGAGTTTAGCTAAATGCTATGACAGCTGTGCCTCTGGGGAGGTGCCATAGTCCTGCCTAGGGGGCAGCCTGAGCTCAGCCATGAGCCTGAGATCTGAATGTCTGCCTCTGACTTTCATGGAACTGCCCCAGTGTTGCCTGGCTGCAGGGTTGGCTTTGGCTTTGTACAGTCCCATTGGCTAGTGCTGTATAGGGCTTAGTTACATTCACTGTCACCCTCAGAAGATCCATACAGCTCTCAAAATCCCATAGATGCTTGTCTCACACACTTTCTCCTTCTCATGGGCATATCCCAAGCCTCCTTTTTATCCAGGAGAGTTCTTCCAGGCCACCTCATGACAACAGGTTGTCCATATCGGCTTCTTGGCAGCTGCCTGCACTCTAAGACAGTGCTGGCTTAGCCCTTTGCTGTGGCTGCTAATTATCTACTCCATGTCCTGCAGTATCCACTGTTCATCCCACTGTCCTCCCAGCCCAGACACTAGCAAAGCACCCCACATGCTTGCCTGACCTAGGACACCTCCTTTTTCAGAGTTACCCTTCCCCTCCTAGACTCTTGAAAACTTGGGTATGTGAATTCATAGTAACATGTCACTAACTGCCAAGTGCTCCAGTCTCTCTCTCTCTCTAGGAACTTAGCAAAGCAATCAGATTTAGTGTAAAGTCTGAAAGCCTTTTTCCTGATTCTAGACTGCCCTGCTCTCTAGTGCTTTGGGAACTGCACTACTGGCAAGGGTCCCACCACTCTGAAACTGTGTGTCTTCCTCTGAAAGACTGTATTCTCAGCAACTTTGAGGCTTTTGTGGAGGCCCAAATATGATAACACACATCAAAGAAATCTGGGGATGAGTATAAAAAGGCAGCCTGTTAGGAAATAGGCCTTGCCTTAACCCAGATGTGCTGTGGGATGGCTTTCTGTATGCTATGAATACACATTGCTCTCATTGGTTGATAAATAAAGCTAATTCGGCCTTTGGCAAGGCAGGTTAGAGCCAGGCAAGAAATCCACACAGAGATACAGAAGAACAGAGTCTGAGAGATGCCAGCCAGCTGCAGAGGAAGCAAGACATGAGTTAATAAGCCACAAACCACGTGGCAAAGCATTTATAAGAAATGTGGGTCAATTTAAATGTAAGAGCTAACTAGTAATAAGCCTGAGCCATTGACCAAACATTTATAATTAATATAAGCCTCTGAGTGGTTTATATTAATTATATAAATTAATATATAATTTAATAAACTGGCAGGAAGGAGAGAAATGTCTGATTACACAGATGAGTGGTGCCCTTCAAATAGTAGAGGACTGAAGTGTTGGTCAGTTAGGTGGAGCTGGGATGTCCATATGGTAAAGAAGAGTGCATTCACAGTGGAGGGCTTTTCAGAGGGGAGAGGATGTTCTCCTCCTCTAACATCTCTGTTAAACCCTCCATGAGGATGGCAGGGTGAGGTAAATTAACCCATGCCCCTGAGGCATGTGCTGTGGAGTTGAGCTGTCCCTTGGTGCAGTTCAGGCAGATTTAGGGGCCTCCTGCCAGTTCACTTTCTCTCCCTGCCGTGATCAGAAGAATGGCCAGTCCAGGTTCTTTAAGGCTAGTGTCTCCTGCTCTGTGGTATCCTTGTAATTCCTTGAATCAGGTGTCACACTGGGAAGCCCCCTTCTATTGGCTCCTGTTCCCCATTCCTAGATGCTTCTGCCAGAAGCTCCCAAGACACCCATGCCCTTCTCTGCACACACCTTCTGTGTCCTACCTTCTGTTGTCCATGGTACTGTCCCGGGGTCTGTGTGCCAAGAGCTCAGGCACAATTTCTTTTCAGGAAGTACTTCTCTTTGCCCAGAACCAGCTGTTATACTCATGACCCTCCTCCCACCTTCCACTAAGCAACCTCCTCCTTGGTGGCAGAAAATGGCAATGGGGGTAAGGCTGCTGCTCACAGGGCAGGCTCTGGGGAGAGAAGAGAGCCTATACAGACAACTTGCTTTCTATGGTCTTCATATAAGGCACCAACAATCAGTCACTGTAGGATTCAGACCTGGGAGGTATTTTTCTTTCCTGGAAATGGAGGGAACCACATGAGCTTGCTGCTCATACTTACTGCTGTGGTTCTCAGAAATCTTAGTGCAGAATCAGCGCTCAAAGGTGGTGCTCCACCATGTCTGTGCCTTCTACCACCCTCATGTGTAGTACCAGGAGGAAGGGCCTGAACATTCCATGTATATACAGCTGGGGCAGTGCTTGGGGCTGGGATGTAGCCCATGTTGACAAGGCACACCAAGGCCCTGCCCTCCATAAGCTCACAGACATGCAGCAAATTTCCAGAAACCAGCAGTTATACATTGTGGACATGAGAGTGGCTGTGAGCTGTATGGGTGCCCTGGGTGCCTAGGAGAGAGGAGGGAGGAAGAGAGGAGGGAAGTGATGGAGAGAGGACCAGGCACAGCAGCCCATAGGAAGCATCACTGGAGACAGGAATAGGTGGGACTGCCAAGAAAAGATACAGGACACCCAGTAGAATCTGATTTTAGATAAACAACAAATGCATTTTTAAAGCAAAAGTATGTCCCCAGATACTGTATGAGGCATACTTACACTACAAAGTACTCATTGTTTATCTCAGTTTCAAATCTGACCAGCATCCTGTTTTTATTTGTAAGTCTGGGGACCACAGAGAAAAAAAAAAAGCAAGCGACAAGCAAAAGAGGTGGGGAGGGACCAAGGGGGCAGGAGAAGTTGCGGAAGCACACCGAAGGGCACATATTGTTGTCCTAATGCAGCTGAAGACAGTCCAAGGGTCATCCAGGGTTTATATCATAGAAATACTCGACTTTTTAATTTCTATTTTTACAAATTTGTGTCCAATTGTGCGATTTAAGTCTAGTTCTTTTTAGAGCTTTGATCCACAATTCATATATTTATAAACAAATTATAGTATTCAGGAATGAGCAAGTGTTTAAGTTCAACTTGACAAAGACTCTCTGGAGAGTGGGGAAGCACACCTCTGAACATCGAGGCAGGGACAGTGTCCACAGCCTCTCCCTCCAGGGAATAAATGGCTCATTCTGTCTTCCCAGGACCACAATGGGGTGTAGATAGAAACCAGCGCTATGCAGCCCCATGAGATGTATTACAGGGAGTAAAGTTCCCCTCCAGGGAAGGAAGAAACTTCTAGTGGACTGCATCATCAGGGTGGCTGTGTCCTAAAGAAACAAGAAGGCCTGGTGTTGGCAGCTGAGATGCCCAGCTACACCAGCTAAGAACCTTGCCAAGGGATGTATACAATGGGATTTCGTTTGGCCCTGACACCACTTTCCCCTCTCTCATCCCCCTCTCATGCCCCCTGAAATCCTTCTTTGCAGTAAATCCCCTTTCTACTTGGTTGTCTTTGTTTGTGTGTGATCCACTCAATGGCATTCCATTAGAACTGCTCGCATGCACATTATAGGAAGTTATTTACAAGTGGCTACAACACTGAAGGAAATTATACCTCTACTTCAGCAACCATTAGCCGCCAGTAGACCCCTGGGAGGAGTAGGACCGCAAAGGCCCCTTCCACCATCTGTGAGGAAAAGTTGATGGGCTCAGCCTTGTGCAGCCGCAGTCAGTTCATGAGTGCACTGGGTATGCCATGTCCACAAGGTGTCCCTTTTGGTGTACGTCTCTCCATCCTTTGGCTCTTATATTCTTTCTGTACCCTCTTCTGAGATGCCGCCTAAGCCTTGGAGGAAGTAATACAACTGTCCTACTCAGGGCTGCACTGCATAGTCATGTACTTGTTTTGACCAGTTGTGAGTCTGCTCTAGCTCTCACCTGCTGCATAAGAAGCATCTCTGATGAAATCGAGAGCAGCAGGAAGTTATGGCCATAAACACAAGTATTTGGGAGATAATTTAGCATTGTGATCATTTAGCAAAATAACAGTTGTAGTTTCCCTTTTAGGGCTTTGGACCTCTCCATCATGGATTCTCGCCTTGTCGTAGGTTTAAAGAACCAGGCCTGACTCTGATGTTTGAAGATGAATTCCAGACTCCTAAACCCATCGATGGGCAGGCCAATTGGTAAAGGAGTCAGGAAATTCAAAGTTAATCACTCCAAGGTAGACTGGAGAAGCAGCCTGTCCAAGTAAGAACATCAACACACTTTGTAATGTCTCACATTGAGTGTTGTGTGAAGGCATTCATACTTGACTGCAAATCTGTACCTCTTATGGTCCTGGATACTGATAATTCAATTAAAAATATTTTTTGACAGTGTTTCCCTGTGTCATCCTGGCTGGCCTCAAACTCACAGAGATCTTCCTATCTTTGCCTTCCAAGTGCTGGTGTTAAAGCATGTGCCACTAGGCCAGGCCAAGAGGCCACACTCTGTATTTCATAAGTAGCAGATCAGGTCACAAGTAGCCGAGTAAGCATGCTTAGCTCTCCTCACAGGCAAGTGGGTTAAACCCAGAGAGATGGAAGCAGGTCATACCCTGGGAGCTGGAAACGTGTTGGGGGCATAACCGAAGCCACAAACCATGGTTCCCAACTCCTTTCTGCCTTATGCTAGAGCCACCACTACCTGGCTGTAGGCAGGAAGTAACCCTTCTGTTCCTGGCAGCTCTGCTAATCTGAGAGTGTGAGTGTCTGCTCATCTTATTCCTGAAGTGGCCTACAAATCACTGGTGAAATGCTAAGGGAACAGAAGAGGAGCCACAGCCTAGGCAGGTTCTTCCTCTCCCGATTTTAAGCTCTCTGTGTGGAAAGAAGCCACCAGCTAGGTACTGGGAGCCCCTCAGTGACCCTGATTTCCTGTCAGCTTTGAGATGGGTAAATGCCCCCTTAAACTGATGTGAAGCAATAGAGAAAGTGCTCCCCAGTTTTCATGAAGAGGCACCTAGTTGTGTGAAAAAAAGGCAAGGGTAAAGCTTCATGCTGTCCCTGCTTACCTAAACTATTAGGGCAGGAGGAAGCCATGGGCTTCTCCTGATTTATAGTTGTCAAACTCAGAAACCAAGGTTTCTGAGAGCTGTGATAGGATAATAGCATTTTAAACATCCCTTGTTCTAGAACTTTCTCTTGTATATGAAAGGGAGATTAGATTTTAAAGCATGTGATCTAGTGTCGTGAGATATTTGATTATGCTGTGTAAAGATATCTCACTCTGATTGGTTTAATAAAAAGCTGAACAGCCAATAGCTAGGCAGGATTTCCAGGCACAGAGGACACTGGGAGGGGGAGACACAAGGACACAGGGAAGCAGCACCGGCATTACAAAGTAAAGGCAACCGAGCCACATAAAAGAAGTAGATTAAAAGGAAATGGGTTAATTTAAGTTATGAGAGCTAGTTAGAAACAAGCCTAAGCTATCGGCCAAGCTTTCATAATTAATAAGTTTCTGTGTCATTATTGGGGAGCTGACAGTCCCGATGAAAAATGTGCCTACAGTCTAGTGATACGAAAACTAGAAAGTATGTGTAGCCTGCCTTGGCTGACACTGTCCTGCAGGGTGGCCTACAGGGACATTTTTCATCTCAAGTGGGATGGACATCAAGACTCTGTCTTCCTTCCCATATGGACCTTAGAAGGATTCAGAAATACACAACTACTGACATTCCTCATCTGAACTGACAGTTGTATCCATGGCAGAATGCCAGAGGGCAAAGCACAGAGGTGAACACTGGGGCATCTAAGTCAACAAGGCTGACTGGATGTAGACTACTTCTTCCTGAGAATGGATTTGTGAACTCACCTGCACTCATTCCCAGCATTGTACCTGAGGGTAGACCCAAGTCCAGCTATTTGGGGGAATTGTACACAAGTAAGTGAGGGGTGGGCTCAACCTTGATTCAGAGGGAAAAGGCTCTTTATCTTCTAATGCTAATCTTTCCAATGAGCGAGCAAACAGACACTTTAGCCTGGAAAGAGGGTCTAGCCTGAGGAGAGAAAAAGGGTGCTCTAGCAAACAGTTTTAGCCCTGCTGGTTGAATTGAGACCCAGTCCTGGTCTCCTGTCTCTATTCTCTGTGAAGAATGTGGTTTCCTAGCTCCTTAGGCAGGACAGCATTGCAGGTCGTTTCTTGATTAACCCCTGGTCATCCACAGCCTTGCTCTGCCCGACCTTTCCCTGTAACCCAAATCTGCCTGTTTGTCTTTGGGCCTGGGAAGGATAGACATGGTGACCACCTGCAGCTGCTTCCCGGTTGTGCAGTGGAGTCACACATCGTCTGCATGTGTGTGTGTGATTGCTTTAAAAAAAAAAAATCCCTGCATCTTTGCAAGCTCCAGGGCTTTTACTTGGAACCAAGAAATTAGGTCTATAGAGTTGCAAGTAAGAGTCCCCAGAGCTTTATAATCAAGCTGCCTGGGCCAGCAGCAACTCCAGCTGTGTCCTGCCTTGCAACTAAGAGTGGTAGCCCATTTGCCACCTGGTGTGGCACCACACTGCCTCCTTGGCTACCCCTCCAGTCACCCTGAAGGACAGACACAGCAGAGAACTTCAAGAACTGCTTGTACCTTCTCCTGTCCATTCTTGATCACACCCCTAGCTCTCTGATTTTAAGGCACTCAAGTAATTCCCAGGAAGTGACTAGTGAGGGCAGGGGAGGCTATTCCTGCCTGCTTGGCTTCTGCCTGTGGTGGGGTGGCCGATATACCTTAGGTTGTGACCTAGACTGCCTCTGAATTAGCATGTATATCTGACTGATACAGTTAGTATCCACCCAGCCATGCCGGTGAAGTGCTCCTGTGGTTTTTGTTTTGTTTTTTGTTTTGCTTTGGCTTTCTAATCTACAAACATATCATTGTGTATGTTTGTAAGTAGATATGTTGTCAGCTGACTGGGACTTGTGTAGGGTCTTAAAATATTGTTTAAAAATGTAAACTGTCTTCCAAAACTAACACATGTCAGCAGTATTGTCCTCCCTTTCCCGTTCTGCTTCCTGTCACCCGGAAAGGTGTTGTATTTTAGACGCACCTTCCCTTAGTCTTTGCAAAAGCCCAGGCTTTTATTAGGGAATTTAAAAGACGCCCCTAAGTTCAGTTTGTCCATCCGAGTAGCTGAGAAGCAGCCTGCTTCTGTACATAAGCGTCAAAGAATAAACCGCGGAGCGGAGAATTTCTGTTATGTTGGGCTGTTGCTTGGAATTAGGAAAACGTGTTAAAAAAAAGTCTTCACAATCGCATCAATTTGCAAGCATTATGAAGATTTTTTTTAAACAAACTGATTCACGTTCATTACAGCGTCCAACATCGTCTTTATCCACCCCACACTTCCAACTACTCTCTTTTCTCTGCATTTGCCTTCTTCGAAGTATTTGCTTAGTTTTTGGTTTTGCTTTTTAAGGGGTGTTGACCTGTGTCTAGTTCTAGTAAACCGATCCCTCTGGCCAGCGCCGCGATTGGTTAAATGCGCGGCTGACTGACGCGGTGTGGAGAGCGGCTCCCGGCAGCGCGGAGCTGATTGGCTGCGCGCGGGAGATCCAGGGCTCGGCCACCCGCACACCGCGCACTCGGGCTGCAGCGTCGCAAGTAGGTGCAGCCGCCCGCAGCCCGCCGCGCCTCCACGAGCCGGGACGGCACTCGATCCGTCCCGCGCGCTCCCTGCCCTGCTCCAGTCCCGCCGCGGCCTGCGGCTTCCGAGGGCCCCATCGGCTCCAGACTCGGGGAGCAGCGCGCGGCCGCCAGCCGGACGGGGCCGGCCACTGCGCCTTTGTCCCCGGAGGCTCCGGGAAGTTTGCAGCGGGACGCGCGAGTGAAGGCAGCGCGGGCAGCCCCGACGTCGCCGAGCAGCATGGGCAGCGGGCGCAGCGCGCGGGGCCGTGGCGGGGCCACCTCCGGAGTGCTGCTGGCGTTGGTCGCCGCGCTGCTGGCCGCGGGTTCGGCCAGCGAGTACGACTACGTGAGCTTCCAGTCGGACATCGGCTCGTACCAGAGCGGCCGCTTCTACACCAAGCCTCCGCAGTGCGTGGACATCCCGGTGGACCTGAGGCTGTGCCACAACGTGGGCTACAAGAAGATGGTGCTGCCCAACCTGCTGGAGCATGAGACCATGGCAGAGGTGAAGCAGCAGGCCAGCAGCTGGGTGCCTCTGCTCAACAAGAACTGCCACATGGGCACCCAGGTCTTCCTCTGCTCTCTCTTCGCGCCCGTCTGTTTGGACCGGCCCATCTACCCGTGCCGCTGGCTCTGCGAGGCCGTGCGCGACTCGTGCGAGCCGGTCATGCAGTTCTTCGGCTTCTACTGGCCCGAGATGCTCAAGTGTGACAAGTTCCCCGAGGGAGACGTCTGCATTGCCATGACCCCGCCCAATGCCACTGAAGCCTCGAAGCCCCAAGGTAAGGGTGTTCCTTCCCACGCCCGCGAGCCCCTGCTGCAGCGGGGATAGCAGGGAGCTGTGCACCACAGCCCGCAAGGTGTGCAGACTCGATCCCGAAAGCTTTTAGGAGGTCCGGGCGTCACTTGGCCCTTCTACTGGCCCAGGTACCTCGAGATTGCTGGGGAGCCTCGGCCCTGGGGGTGAGGTGCGGGGGGGGGGGGGGGACGGCGGGGGGAGTTGGGTGAACCTGGAGCTGCCCTTCCTGGGCTCCAGTCTGGCGTTTTCCATACCTGTAACAAAGCTAAGCCTTAGGTTTTGAAGAAAATGAGGGTGTCCACCCAAAGCTCTTAACATCCGAAACAGAGACTGCTCCCTAGGAAAACAACTCATCCAAACTGCAAAAAACCTCAGACTGAGGGAAACCTGTGTTTGTTTTCATAAGTTTGAAAGTCTTTTTTTTTTTTTTCTAAAAGCAAAACAAGCAGCAACAAAACACCCCCTCTCCTTAGTTTATCTTCCATTCGTGTTGCAGAACTGGCTGAGGAAATGAAGTTTAGAAAGAGCCACTTCTGTTTCTTCGCCTCTAAACTCAGGCTACAGCCTTGAATTTAGCAAATCTAGGGGATGCAAAAATCTCGTGTCCACCATCCTTCCATACCCCCTGCGTCTCCCATTCACACAAATCCTTGGGTAATTAGAAAGATAAAAATGTAATTAGCTCATTGTTTATCTCCTCCTGGGGGGTGAGGAACTGCAAATTGGGTGCTGCAAATTCTGAACCCTGGGGGAGTAGAATTTGTTCTGGGAACCCGGTATTTAAAGGTGTGTGTGTGTGTGTGTGTGTGTGTGAGAGAGAGAGAGAGAGAGAGAGAGAGAGAGAGAGAGAGAGAGAGAGAGAGAGAGGGAGGAGGGAGGGAGGGAGGGAGGGAGGGAGGGAGGAGGAGGAGGGAGGGAGGGAGAGAGAGAGAGAGAGAATCTGGATACAAAAAACAAAAACATGCACAGAACCCAAAGCAGCAAGCCCTACAGCAGCCCTGGCCCAGTTCCTTGGGAATGGGTTCATTGCTGTGGGATGAGGCTCAGGAATAGCAGATACTCTTGTCCAGTGGCCCTTATCACAGGAGAGGGTACCCCAAGGCCACTTCTGAAGAGGATACTTTAGCTTATCTTAAAGTGTTGAGTGTCTTGGCTTTCTGAGGCAGGGTCTTAATCTCTTGGTGTGCAGCCCAGGCTGGTCTTGAACACAAATTCCTCCTGTTTCAGCCTCCTCAGCTCTGGGATTACAGGCTTGCACTGCCAAGTGCCTCTTGTTTAGTGCCTCATTTGGCTGCCACAGAGTGAGGATTGGGGTAGACGTGAGGGACGTTTGAACGGCTCCTATTCATTCTGGGGAGGAAGGTAGGTCCAAAGTGATTGCCCTCGTCTGGCATGGGTCCCAGCCTGTAAGGTAAATGGTAGCCCTGGGCACCCCTGTCCTCAGGGCTGGTATGTGCAGTCTTTTGACACGGCTCTCTGGGGGTTGAGCATTTCCCTAGACTTCTTCTATCCCCATTGAGCCTCCCCACCCCACCCCCTGCAGACCACAGTTTCCTTCCTAACTCCTGCCTGCCAGGAGAGCTTGTGGCCAGCTTTGCTTGTATTCCTTCCATTCCCCATGGCTACTGATTGATTGCCCTTTTCTGAGGTTATTGGTGGGCATAAAGTGCAAACCTGTGGGAAACAGCTTTGTGTAAAGTGGCTGAAGTTTGGGGGCAAGAAAAGAGGACCAGAAGGGAGTGGCACTGTTTCTGAGGGTCCCCCAAACCAGTCCCTCCAAATCTGTCAGGGCAAAGGGCACACCCACCCTAACCCATTTCTGGATGCTTTTGTGTGAATCCATGTGTTTGGTTCATCCTTGCCTGGTGCTTAGGTAGAGCACTTCTTTGCTAAATAAAGACCCCCCCCCTCTCTCTCTCTCTCTCTCTCTCTCTCTCTCTCTCTGTGTGTGTGTGTGTGTGTGTGTGTGTGTTGTCTGGTAGGAGTGTGGCTGTGGCTGGTTTTCTCTGAAGTGATTTTGACTTTTGTGAGAGGCATCAATGTCTCTCCAGAATGTCAGACTGCCATTATGAGGGTGTCCCATGTGATGCACAACCCCCTTACACACACTTTGCCCTGAAGGGCTGTCCCGCTGCTAGCTGAGAGTTAAGTTGTGTGTGAATAAGTGAAGATTAAGACACATAACCTTAGACTGGTAGCCCTGGAACAAGACCTGGGACTTTGAGATGATAGTAAGTTACCTACAGGTGCCTACTCTCTGGTCCTCATCCACCCTGTTATCTTAAAACTGAAACCTCAAAATTTCAACACAGCATTACATCTTAGTATACAGTTTTAGGAATACTGGGGCATTCGTTGTTATTAAAGAAGAGCCTGATCATGAGAAATGAGCCGAAGACTTTGATTTCCTCTCTCTCAAACAGGCTGCTCGCACTACCTTGGCTTCTGTGACAGGAAAGGGAATTGTGCCATCCATCCCAGGAGACCGACTTCTAGATCTTGGACATACATTAGACTAGCTTAGGAAATTGTCGTTCTCCTTCCCTGCCGGGTTTCACTGAGTTGTGTGAACGAGCCCATTGCGTTCAGTTGTGTTGTTTAGGTATGTTGTGTATTAGGTCAGCCAGGCTGTGTAGTCACAGGCTGGAGAGGCCAGGGAGCCCCCACTTCTCCCAGAGGCTCCTTATGGTACCTCCTCCTCTCTCCTTAGAGAGCTAGCTGCCCAAGGAAAATCGATCTCCCTGCCTTCCCTTCCCCCATCTCTTTCCCTTCACCTCCCTCCCACTCTCTCCTCTCCTAGTGCACATTGATTTTACAAGTAATCTTAATCCTGATTCCAGCGTTGGCTTTCCCCTCTACTTTCTTGTAGACATTAACAAAGTACAAAATCTCTTAGTCTTATTCGTTTGCTTCACACTTTACAGCTATGTTTTGGTTTACCTGTCCAGTGGAAGTCTCAGTAGATTCCTCCTGTGAGGTAGGCTTGCAGGGCCCCCAAAGACACATGAGGGGCAGAGATTAATATTGCATTACACATTCTTCTCCCTCTGGAGAAAGCTGCTCAGCTCCTGGCTGCAGAAATTGAGAAGAGGGAAAGCCATGTTGAAAATAAACGGTGTTCCACTCCCACCCTGCACCTTCCCCACCAGCAGCAGCACTGAGAGCGATTGAAGGCCAGGAGGAATCTGCAGGCTGAAACATCTGTCCTGTTGGGGTGCAGATCCTCAGAGTGCCAGTAGAATTGGAGGTGTATGAAGGAGACCGATAAGATTTGGTCTTTATGTTTGGATGCCTTGCTACTCCTTTGTTCAACATTTTATACCTTGAATTTTGCAGTGTGATAATGTCTACTTAAAAAAAAAAGCAATCATAATAACAGCTAGGAAACCCAAACACACAGTTCTTTTTCCTATTATAGGTCTCATGATCCTGTCTATAACTTCCTTTCCTTTTTCTACCTTTCTTTACATGGAAGCAAACACCATGATGGAAATTTCTGAGTAAGAGGTTTTATGTTGTCATTCAGAAACATCACTTTCAGAACCCAATTTCAAGCTCTGGGAGTGAAACAAACATATTTCCAACATCTGACCCGAAGAGTTTTGCTAGCTTCTGCCCCCCAAATTTGAAAGGCAGCTGCCAGAGTATGGTATATGTGGGAGAGAAAACTGGTGGATATGGGCTGGAGATGTGTTCCCTGCCCTAGAGGGAGTGGGCTGGGGAGTAGCTGCACCCAAGAGGGTACCCATTTCATAGCCTAAGCCATGGAGAAGGGGGTGGGAAAAGGGATGGTGTTGGTGAGCCACAGGTGACAGGAAATGAAAGCCAGTGAGCACAGATGCTCAGCACACCAAACCGCACCTTGACTACTGTCTTCGGGTGACTTCCTTTCAACTCCAGTCAGGATTTGGCCTCCAGTGTCCAGGATGCCAGGAATAGACTATGTTTAGTGTACTTGTGGTTTTCTAGGTCACAAATAAACTGTTAAGTTGTTTGATAGGTGATGAGAAGGAGGAATTTTAGGGAGATGATAAGCTACTTCAATTCTCCTGTAAACACTTTCTCTCTACCTTTCCAAGGAGGCCTGTGAAGCCGCTTCCCACAGGGGCCTAGTCACCTCTCAGTGGCTTCCCCCCCCCCCACTTCTCTTCAAAGTGCTTCATGAAAGATCATCTAAAGGGTTTCCTTCTCGGTCAGCTCTGCCCTCCATTTGGTGGGTCTGGCTGGCCCCTCCCATCCCCCCACTCTACACACAGCCTGCTTTCTGGAGTGTCTCTATGGCACTTCAGGGCCCTGGGCTTGAGTGATTGAGTATGACTCCTCTCTTGGTCCCCAAGACCTGGTCAAATTGATGGGCTGTCTTGTTCAGAGTTTGCAAGTAGGAAGGGGGATGGAATTGGAGGGGTGGTAGATAAAGGGGAGGGGAAGAACTAGAAACAAACCAGGGGAAGATCGGTTTTGGTGTATAAGCTAGCTTTCTTTTTTTTCAGGTACTCATAGCAGCCTGGACTGCCTCTACCGACTGCAGATAGCAGTCAATTAAATAATCGTCACACTCGACATATCTAGGCCAAAATATTTGAAGAAAACATTCATCTGTTTATGCCTGTGATCCTGAGTTCAAGATCCCTTCATTGCCGTTCTTTGGATACCTTTCACGAATTCCAGACCTTTAGCCCTGGCTCACCTGGCCCCCACCTGCTCTCTTGTCCAGGGGTCCTCATCACTGTGACTTACACAGTTTCTGTTTCTGCTTGCTTCCCTTTTTTAGGTACAACAGTGTGTCCTCCATGTGACAACGAGTTGAAATCCGAGGCCATCATTGAACATCTCTGTGCGAGCGAGTTTGGTAAGCTAGAGTTTCAGCCTCACTCAGGGCTCTTGGATTCCCCTCCTTTCCCTGTCCTGTGTTTCCCCCTGAAGGTGGAGCTCACGGGGACATCATGTCTGAGTTTTACATCCTCTGTCTCCACCTTCTCATATTCACTCTCAGGCAAAAGGAAGTCTAGGGAGAGTAGAGCATAGGCCATCTTTTATTAAAGTTAGACTACATATGCCCCTGTGTCTCAGATTTGGAGGAACCTTCTTTTATGGCAGAGGGAAGCAGACTTGGGGACTGGGGGAAGCCAGGTGCCTGAGAGTAAAGTGCCCTTCACCTGCTGCAGTAGCAGCCCTGGCTTGACTTTCTCTGTGGTTTGATTTTTATATTCACCCCTAGGTGTCAGCACTACTCTACCCTGGACTGAAATGGCCCAGGGTGGGTGGGGTGCCATCCCAGGAGGGGGAGATTTCTGTGCTTAGCGGATTCACCAGAGGTCCTAGTCAGGGCCTTCTGGGCAAAGAACACTGATGTTGACACAGGAGTGTGATTTCTCTCCCTACTTCCTAAGTCAGTCTGGGTTGAAAAAGAATTCGAAATCAGCACCTGCAGCTTCCAGAGTGAGGCTAGACTGGGCTAGGGAGCAAATTCAGGACCCTTCTAGGATGGCCCCTCTGGCCAACAAGAAAACCCAATGACTCCTGAACTTCGAGAACGGTATGAAATGTGCCCTTTTAGAGTTTGCCCCCTCCCTCTCTTGGATTTCCACTGCTGGATATAGAGCAGCGGTCAAGGCTAGACCCATTTTGCTGAAGGACAGATTTAGTTTGATGCTCAAAATTCCAGGTTGTGTCCTTGAGAATGGATTTCTCACTTCTTATGGGAGAAAGTATAAAGGTAGGTGATGTGAGTTTTCATGTCTGTTTAGAGTTATCTCCTCTGTGTTTTCATTAACCTGACATGATAAAGTACAGGAAGAGTATGATATTGTGAAGTAGTGTGCGCCCATGAGCTCACACAAATGGGAGGGAGCACTCCCAAGCCCAGGGAGTTTGTGTGTCATGGCACACATATTCTTAGGGTGTTTGCAGATATATGTACAGAAGCTGAATTGTTCAAATCATTTGCCAAAGAGACCTTAATGAGAATAGATGCTTATTTATTTATTTTTATGGTTTTTCAAGACAGGGTTCCTTCTGTGTAACAGTCCTGGCTGTCCTGGAACTCACTTTGTAGACCAGGCTGGCCTTGAACTCACAGAGATCCGCTAGTCTCTGCCTTCCCAGTGCTGGGATTAAAGGCGAGCACCACCATTGCCTGGCTGTTTATATTTATTTTTTTAAAACTACTTGTGTATGCTCATGCATACAGAGGCTAGAGAACAACTTTGGTCATGTTGTTCCTGGGGATTGAACTCAGGTTGTCAGGCTACTGAGCTTATTGCATGCCCATTTTTTGAAAAAGTTATATTTATTTCTGATGGATTTTAATTTTGATATCAAGTGTCTGTATTTGCATTATTTGGTTTCCGCTACATTTTGCTGCTTGTGTGAGTCACACCCTATTTTTCTTGTCATTTAAATTTTTTTTAAGACTTTTTATTTTTTAAACAATCTTGGATGTATCCTAGTCTGGCCTTGGCCTTTCACTGGCCATGTAGCACAGGCTAGCTTTGGACTCTTCATCAAAGTAATGCCTTGCTGGATGCCTCCCTCTTCAGTGATTTTTCTGGAGTGGTAGGTTTCATTCAGAGTGGAGGTTATAGGGATTTAAAGGCCAGCATCTGTGCAGCCTTGTTGAGAAAGTGGGTGTAGGTCTGGAGCCTTTGTCTAGAACTTACCAAGCCCCAAATTGTTAAATTCCCTTATTCTCATTTTCTTCCCAAAATTCTGTTCTCTGGGGGCTTTGTGGCAGCTAAATTTGGAAGAGGCAAGCCTTCAAAAGAACCTAGTATGGTAAGTTTGGCTTTCTAATGGAGACAGAAGTGCAGAGGATGTACCACAACTCACTGGTATTGGCTGTTCCCCCTTGACAGTAGGTACCTGCCAGGCCAGCAAGCCCCCAAGCTGTTACTACTTAAAGGAAAGCCTTGTAAATAACCAGTAGGACTTGGTGGACTGCAGTGATGGCCTGTTTAAGATTCCTTCTTGTAACCCTAAGAGTGTTTTCTTCTTTGGTTCATGAGGTCTTCCAAGACCTAAGGCTTCATTTGACCAAATCCTTACATTTGATGAGCTAGAGAGCTGAGAATTTACTTTCCTCCTTGGAATACTTTGGAATACTTTGACTCTCTGAAAGTTCCCCCCCCCTGCCCCCGCCTCCTGTGAGATGAGGAACAGTGCTAGGACTATGGCATGCAGGTACCCATCTGTGCATGGTGAGGATTGGGTGTGCTAGACTTTTCTGAGGGACGAGAGAGTTTCTTGGCTTTTGGTTTGTAAGGTTTTTAGAAAACGATAAATAGGATTCTTCCTCTCTTCTCTCTCTGTGGGGACTGAGCTTAGCCCTGCCCTTCTTAGTCCCCTGCAGAATGCAGCCTTGTTGAGAAACTTGTTGCCTAGCTCGGTTCATTTCAAGGAAGAGAGGCAGTCAGCCACACTGATAGGATTCTGTTAGAAAACAAAGACATTTGACAATGCAAGCTAACACACAGCAAAGAATGTTTGACTCCCCGCTCCAGGGATCAAGCTTTATATTAAGTGGCCCTGGTGTCCCTAGTGGGAAGACATCAGTTGCTGGAAAGCATTGTGTGAGGGGTGTGCTCCTTAGGGGTGAGCACACACACTTGCTCTCTCTCTCTTTGCTTCTCTGTCAGTGCATCCTGGCACTCCCACAGCCAGTGTGGAGCCGGACATGCGGAGCCTGCTACCTTTCCCTTGAAGGATGCATGTTCAACCCCATGGCACGTCTGCATGACTATATTCACTCTCTCCTCTTGCACTCTACCCTCTCAGTGTGGAGCACATTTTTCCCTCAACAGGTAAAAGCAGCAGTAGGAAGTATGTGCTGATGCTCAGGAATGCATCAGATCAGGCTTCAGACTCAAAATGGTGACCATCCTGCCTGCTGCACCTGTCAGGACTCATTGCTCTGCCTTGAGTCTTCCCTGCGTTTCCTACTACACGATGACTGGGTGCTGTGCTTAGTTCTTAAAGAGGCCAGTGCAGCATCTGCAAGCTTCCCCATGATAACTTTGTTGTTAATGGCTGGTGCCCACAGCCATCTCTCTCTAGGTTAGTTTATCTCAGGGAGATGTTAATCTGATTTATAGTTCCCAGTGGGTTCTAATCCAACCCCAGCCACCCAGTCTACTTTCTTTTCCACTTTCTGTGAGTGCCCTCAGGGCCTTTCCACCCTGCCCAAGGAAGTGCATCACTTCCCTTGAGCCTGCGTCTTCACTTTTGGGACCCGCCAGTTCTCCTGGCAACTTCTTCAGCCAGTGTTTTCTACTCATGAAGAAGGGGTTCTCTCCCCGTCCCCACCCCACCACCGAAGTTTTCCTTGCCCTCTGAGAGAATATCATCCCTTTGTTTGTTTATAGGTTTCCTCAAAGAGAACAACTGTGCTTGGCAGTAAGCAAAATTAGTCAAATAGGAAAGGAAAAGAAAATCAACTCTGAGTCAGCACTGGGAATGTTTCCTAGAAGTATTTCCTGTGGTCCCTGTTCCTCCATGAATCTGTTCTCACTTTGCCTCACGACTCTCTCAAGGTTTCTTGGCTGAGTGGCTGTTGGAGAATCAAGCTTCCCTCTGTGGGACTTGAGTGGCTGTTGGGGGCTGAGCTTCACTGCAAGGCAGTTTGCTCTCTTATAAAAAAAAAAAAAAAAGTCAGCTCTGACTTTCCAAACTAAACTTCAGGTTTCCTCTTGGAAATGGGGTGTGTGTGTGTGTGGGGGGTGGAACCAGCTGCCAACATGGCAATTCTAGCAGCAGAGCTGCTTGAGAGCAGGCTCTGTGTCTGGGGCCATATTTACCTTCTGTGTGATTAATAGATGCTCTATCTGCCTTGTACCACTGACAAAGAAAACATAACTTCATTGCTAAAATGTGAAAAAAAAATCCGAGTCTTAGAACAAAATAAGGCCCGTTTGTACTCAGACTGGTCCCTGGACAATGTCTCCTACACAGCAGGCACGAAGTAAAGGAGACCAACTCTTCCAAGTGTGATGTGAAATTTGTTATTAAATCAAGGGAAGCAACATGCTGGGTTTGGAGTGACCTAGTCTAGGTCATTCAAAGCAAAAGCAAACAGATACAAGAGAATCAGTGTTAGAGAGACAGCAAACTGAGAGCACTGAGAATATGCAAACATCCATCTCATCCATACTCCCTGAGCTTGAAATGGTTGCCAAGTGTTCCAAGTGCTGGGAATTGTGAGTTTGGTCCTTTGATCCTAGCACTGACAGTCTAAGATGGCTTGTAGTCTGTATTTCATTTTAACCAGGCTACCTGATGCATGGGGTTGAGAAATCCATTGTGGACCATGCTGAACTCAAAGCCTAGAAAACCTCCCAGGGTCATGTAGCTAATATAGTCAACTACTCATCCTCGAACCTAGACTGGAGAGTTCTTGTGAATGTTTGAGACCTGGGGGACTAGCCTGAGGTCTCAGAGGCAGGGCCTAAGCAGGAGAATCACGAGGCTGAGGTCACACATTGAGGAACCAGGAGGAAAAGCTGTAAAGAGCTGGTGTTCCCCTCCAGTGAGAGTGGCACATTCTTCCTCCGTCACTGATATTTGCCTGGCAGGAAAATGTTAGGCAAGGCAAATGTCGTTGATCGTCATGTTGGCATCTTCAAACCAGTGAACCCCAGGATAGCACACCGGACCCTCTGGGGCAGACTTACATCCTTTGTCTCTTTGCCGTGTGTGGGCCCTGCATGCTGAGTAAACCTCTCAAATTCTCCATGCCTCAGTTTCCCCTACAAAATGGTAGCTGATACCCAGGTGCAGATTTGGTGAGCGACAGATAAGATGAAGTGGTATCCTACCAGTGGTACTAAGGAATGCCCACACACACACAGATCTGCCTTCATGGCTTTTACCCAATTGAGTTTTAAACCAAACTCAATTTTCCCTTCAACCTTTCACCCTCGTCATGCTTGGGATGTATGTCTGCTTTGTATCTTTGTCTGATAGGTTTAGGTATGTGCACACATGGTTTAGGACTGGATGATGCCTGGTCCCTGGTTAAGAGTAGTTCTGACTGGGTTATTCAGAACTTGCCATGCAGCGTCATCTAGGCGTCTTTGGGAGTGCCTTCCGATCTGAATGCCAAGATGCCCTGGTCTGAGTAGTCCAACCCCTTGCCTAGCTTCCTAGGCAGGAACCTAACAGGGACCTTAACTGTCTCAGCCATTTCTAAGTGTTCATACAGTGGTGTGAAGTATGCTCACCTTGTGGAGGGAACGTCACCAGGCCTGTCTCTGGAGTTCTCATTATCTCCACTAAAGCTTTGTACCCATTAAACAATAATCTCTCCCCTTCCCCTTCATTCCCCCGGCAAACACCATTTTCTCGAAGAATGTGACTCCTCAAGGGGCCTCACAGGAAGGGATCAGACAGTATTTGGCTGTGAATTTGGCCTACCTTATGAGGTCTCCTTTTGGTATATGACTGTTATTATATGTAACAGTCATGGATAAGGTAGCCAAGGGGATTTGCCCCCGACTGTCACCTTTTGGAGCCTTTCTGGAGGGTGGGGGAGAAGGAAAGATAGGGCAAAAGCTGGGATATGGGGCTGGTGACAGCTCAAGCTGCTTATTTCCTTGCGTTCTGGGTGGGGCACCTGTTCCAATTTGTCACTGTAAAGATATGCTGAGTCGGGTGGAACCTCACAGGTCAGCCAGTCCATGCCCTCACTTTATAGACTAAAAAGCAAGAAAAAGGAGTTAGCCCAAAGCTGCCCAATGTGGACTGGGACCCTGTCAGCTTTCCCTTACTGGGCAGCAAGCTAGCTCATACCTTCTGATGCCACCTTCTCTTCTTGCATGCCCATCGTCCTCCTGTCCTGCCAAGATGGTGGAGGAGCCCCGTGGCAGGGGGATGGAGTGCTCCTTGCGCCTCACACAGAAAAGGTACTCTACCATTGTTGGATTTCTTCTTGGTGGAGAGGCCAAGCATACAGAGCCAGACAGACTTGGATTAAATCCAAACCCTTTAAGCTGGGCCACCGAAAGAAAGTCTCTCAACCTCCCTGAGCCTGCTGTCTCAAATGGTAGTTCCAACAAGGTGTTGTTCAGAGAACTGAATTAATCCAGTAGATTAATTAATTGCCATTTCCTGGACTGTAGAATCTATTTACCCCATAGTAATGTTCACTTAGTACAAAGAACCATTTTAGGATGGAACTCAGTCTAGGAAGGAGAATTCTGTCACTCATGAAATTAATCTTGTTGGACAAACAGAGAAAACTTACAAAAAAAAAGGAAAGATTAAGAAGTGGAAGGGAATATGTAGGTAATTCTCTGATTAGTAGAAGGCTTTTATGAAGTAGTTTGAAAACTTGAAGGTTTGTGTGGCTTCAGAGGGCTGTAGTTAACAAAACCAAATACAGACAAGCAGCTGCCCCTCCCCCACACCTCTTCCACTATATAGTCTAGAAGCTAAGGAGGTCCGGACTTGCATTTGATGACACTCCTCAGTCAGGCAGTTAGAAGCCACCAGACAATTATAACCCAATCCACACCAGCTCCCGGGCACGCCCACTGGAGTTTTCTTTTGAGCTAGTGTGTCTTTTGAGAAATCTTACCCGTAATATATTCGGCTCATAATTTATTGGGGTCTGTTTCAGAGAGATTTGAGAGCCCCCTTTGTGTCGGCATGCTTCCCTCTCCCTCCCCTTTTTCTCAAGCGGTAGTCCAGGCCGGGAGTTCCTTTTCAAACAGCTTCCTTGCGATGCGCGGCCCCACAAATAGGCTATATTCAGAAGAAAGGAGCCTTGAAATGCTGGTAGGTTTTATCCAGTTTTGCCGAAATGAGCCAAAAACTTCAATCTGTATTTTTTTTTTTTCTTAAAGGAGAACAAATGGCCAAAGAAATGTCAGACCCTTGCCCTGCCCCAACCTGCCTAGAGCAGCCAATTAAACACGCATTAGCTTTGCAAGGCTTCTCAAAGGCCGTAGATTATGCTTGAGATCTTTGTTTAGTCTCTCAGGGACACTGTCACACGGATGATTTATCAAAGAAAGTTGTTTCTCTGGCAGTAAAATAAACTCTAGGCCTGTTCAGACTAAGATTTCCCGTGAATTTCTACCAAGGTAAACAGTGGTAACTGGCAGGTTGCGCATTCTGTGTGAAAGCCAGACACATACGATAAATATTTGAACTATGGCTTTGCCGTGTAAGAGGCCCCGCCTGTCACTAGTGCTGTCACTCCGGCTTGCCTGAGAAGACCTGGCACTGTGGTTGTCTGTGGGGGCTGCCTCAGCCACATGGGCTTTCCTGGTTTGAATACCACTTAGTGCTGGCACTTGGGACTTCCTGATTCTGGGAGGGGCAGGCCTCGGGATGGCCTCTTTTGAAGAGGTGAAGCAGAAGCAGCCAGCTTAAGTTTCTTGAAAATAGGCATTTGTTGAGTCAAACTAACAGGGGACAGGTTGTATTGAAGGGCTTGTGCGTGGGGACACAGGCCTGAAACACTCTGCTGAGTCTGAATTCTAGTGTGTGTGTGGGGACAACTGCAGATACCCAGCTTTCCACCTTTGCTATCAGGTGTTTGAGGGTTTTAAGAGATCTGTTTGGGGATATAGAGGTACAGAAGCAGGTGCCCAAGACACATTGAAGTGACAGAGTGAGCAAAGGAGAGATTGTAGTGAGGGAAAATATGAAAGGAAGCCTAGAAGTCCTTTCCGAGGAAGATGTTGCCTTAACTGTTTATAACAGTCGTAGTAGCTACTTTTTGCTACTTGTGACTAAATGCCTGGCAGAAACAATGTGCCAGAAGGAAGGAAGGTTAGTTCACTCAGGGGTTTTAGTTCATGATTACTTGGTTCCATATACTTGGGCCTAGCATTGTGGTGGCGGGAATGTGGGGAGGAGGAGATACTTCGTGGCAGTCAGGAGCCAAAGATCAAGTGAGGATGGAGCTAGGACCTTTAAGGTACCTCTGAGGACCTGCACTCCATAACCTGTTTCTCTAGCTAGGCCCTACTCCCTGAAGTTCCCATGACCTCCAAAATAACACCACCAGCAGGGACCTAGCTTTCATACATGAATTTGCAGGGAATAGGTAGTGTCCAAATGCTAACAGTAGCTACTTGAGCAGGCCTGAGATGGAAGCTGCTCCTTCTCTGGCAGGCTAAGCTGCCAGAGCCTTAGGATCATACAAAGGACTCTTAGCAAGGACCATTTTGAGAAGGGGGTGGGAGTGGGCACTGTAATGTAGGCTCTACATGACTCCTTCAAGAGGCTTGAAGAAGAGCTGGCATCTATGTCTGTCTGATGAGGACCTTGGGGGTGAGGTCTAGGCTCAGGAGCACAGCATGCATGATGCTCACTCTTGAGACAGTACGGGCTTAGTTCCTCAGGGGGCATGACTAGAGACCTCCCGAGGCAAGGCTGCCCTCAAAGTGCTTAGGTCTGATTCTCAGGTAGGAGATGTTTACATTTAGGTGAATAAAGGATCACTTTCTTCAGGGCAGGAATTAAGGGAAATTATTTACAAATTCCGAAAGGATGTTGTGAGCTGGGAAGAGGTGCCAAAATAGTACTTCGGTTCCGGTGAAAAATGAGGAGTCAGTTTTCCTGAGCCGCATTCTTTCTCACTCAGACAGGATTAGGGGGTTTCTCCTGCTCTATCTAGTCTTCCCACCAGCTGTCTCTACAGAACACTTCCTCTTGGGACTGTCTCAGGGACATCTTTTTGTTCGCGCTTCTGACATTGTTACAGTATTTTCCACTGGATAGCCATTCAGTTTTGGGGAAATGGCTTGTAGATGAAGAAAATCTCAGTGACTGGAGCATCAGAATGAGAGCAGATGTGGATAAAATGTGATAAAACCCTCATACACACAGCTCCTTCCAAACAGCATCACCAACCTGTGAAATGTGGATCCTGGTCTTGCCAACCTCCAGTGCCCATCCTGTGCTTCCTTTGGTCCCAGTGCCACACTGAGGATTCATTTCCCGGCCTTGACACATGAGGCCAGTCAGCACGCTCTTTATGCCCTACTCACTTCTTATGTGCTGTTTCATCTTTCAGGCCTGAGGGGTTTCTACAGGGGTTAGAGGAATTCAGAGGATTTCCATGAGTACCCATAAGGATTAAGAACGGGGAAGAAGTCAAGAAGGGTGTTCCTGGGTTCAGGGATCAAGGTCAAGAAGAGGGATTTAGGACCTCAACAGCTAACAGTGCTGAAACGGCAGAACTGGAATCAGATAAAATATGTGAAGAATGTCTGCTGTTTTTTTGTTTTTTGTTTTTAAGTCTAGCAGTGAGTTTTCAGCATCCTCATTTAATTTGGAGATCCCAGGATTGATTGAGAGAAGGACTTAGTCCTTGTGATCTTCCACTGGCCTAAAGGGTGTTGTGGTTCCCAAAATACTGGGCTTTTTTTTTTTTTTTTTTTTTTAAAGAAGTAACAGCTGAAATACAAACCACAGGCAGTCACAAATTTGATTGTATCCATGGCCCAAGGAGAGATTCCACCTAGGTTAGGCTTAGAGGTACATTAAGAGGTACTTATCAGCTCTGGGTAAGGTCCTGAGGTGTAGGAGGACAAGATTGAAACCTCTAACCTTGGGAGTGGCAAATTGATCTGGAAGCAGCTCTGGCTGGAGAGAGTCACGACCTTTCCTCTCCGGTACAGAGGTGCAGAGAGGCTCTTCTAGGTGCCAGGTGTTGGCTAGCAGGCTGCCTTTCAGATTGCAAGTTAACAGGTGTCCACTTAAAGGCACATGGTATACGGGTTTTCCTCTGCATATCTAACTATGCAGAGAAGGCATCTACCCCTGTGCAGACTGGATCCCTTTGCCAGCTGCTGGATTTGCACCAAGTACAAGAATCCCTTCAAAGATCTTTCCATATCTGCTCCATTTGGAATTGCCCTCTAAAGGTGTTTGTTTGCTCATGCACATGGAAGTGTAGGGAGACACTGTAACCACACCTTCTAAGGGCTGTCTACAGGTGTGCCCTACCACACCTGTCAGGGTGTGGTCAAGGTGATGTCAGGGTGACGAGGGAGAGGTTTAAAGGGAAAGTGAAGGCACATGGTAGCTCTCTTTTCTTGCTGCTTTGGCATGCTCTGTCTTCGGGTTGGTTGGCATTTACCTATTAAAGTTATCCTGACCTTACGGGCTATGAATTAGTTACCACTGTAATATGAAAGTGTCTGTGTTGCTTCTCTGGTGGATGTAAGAAGAGGGGTCCTTCCAGTGAGCCAGGCATGTTAGCTAGAGAGCCAGCCCTGCTGACTGAAGAGGTCCAAGGCTTTTCCTTTCTCCAGGGGCTCTGAAAGCTGCCCCAGTCAAGTTCTTGGCAAGGGAGGTGAAATCTCTGTTGGCCAAAAGATCTTACCTTTAGGTAAATGAGTATAGGCAGGAGAGATTTGAGTGAGACAGTTCTTTTAGGTTGCATGTTGTCCTTTAATCTGTGCAAGGATTGAGAAGCCCTGGGGAGACCTGTCTTGACAAGGGGGAGCATACTGGGCATATAGGCACCCGTAAGACTTGGAAGTGAGGTGGAATCTTGTTTGGGGTAGGCTCATGTCAGGACTATGATGCCTTTGTGTGCTCCTGGGGCCAGCTTGAGGCAGAGCTTTGACTTCTCAGGCTTCCCCATCTTGCCTATATTCTCCTCCCAGTCATAGTAACCCACACTGCTGTTACGCCTTATGGGAAGAAAGTGCCTTGATGGAGACTTAATGGAGTCTGTGGGACTGAATTGGGTGCATTGTAAGACAGACTTGCCCTGCTTAGTCACATGAAATCATTGTTCAGTGTGACTGAGATGCAGTTCCTGCCCCCCTCTGCAACCTCATTATCCAGAGATCAGAGGGCATATAGGATAATGCCTTCTTAAATGCTGCCATTCCAATAGTAGCCAAGAGTTGGGGCCCTGCTGTACAAGAGGGAGGGAGCGTTCTTCTAAGGGAGGAGAAGGGCCACAGGGAAGACTGGCCTACAGGGCAGTGGTAGAGCTTGTCAGGCAGAACATGGGTTCAGGGAAGAACCACCTGCTAATCTGGTCAGGGAAACCTCTGTGCTGGGTGTGCTGGGCAGGCCAGAGCCTGTAATCAGATCATTTATGAGTCACCACAGAGCTAAGCCTTAATGAGAGCAGCTGCCATTAGAAGCTGTCCAAGCGCTGTGTCCTTTCTCTCCTGAGTTTGGTAGTTGCTCTGGTGGGCAGCAAAGAGTTTCTGGAGCTACCATGTGATGGCTGCATGGGTAGCGACACTGGTCAGGGCTGAGGGACTGGGTCAGCTCAGGTGTCTTGGTTTCTCTGGGGGAGGGTGAGAGAAGCCATAGCTATAAGAGGTGAGGATAGGGGTGAATGTAGGGTGTGTGTGTGTGTGTGTGTGTGTGTGTGTGTGTGTGTGTGTGTGTGTGTGTGTGTGTTTACATTCTGGGAACTCAAGTATGTCTCCTGGGTAGTTAGTTGTCAGTGCAGCCTCACAGTGTATGGTGGTCTAGGCTCTGTACCTGTGGCTCTTGTGTTTGTAAGTGTGTATACAGCACGGCTGCCTAATAGTATAGCTGGGCTGCACAGCTGTGTGAAAACTAATGGCAGTCTGCCTCTTGGAGCCTGCCTGGCTCTGCCCTGTGCCTGGAGTCCACTCATGTGGTCCAGGGCTTCCCTCTTCCCTCTCTGCTTCACAGAGAAGCTGTGGAGAGCACCCTGCTGTTTTTCCTACTTGGAAGGGCTTTCACAGAGCTTCTAAGTGCCTTTTCTGCAGTGGTGACTTTTTGTAAGCCAGAGGCCACCTTCCTACATCTGGGGCACATTGCTATTTGCTGATTCAAGTGGGCAAGATCCCTTTGACCAGATTCCATCAATTCATAGGGACGGTCATACTGCACGTTGTCCCCCAGGATTTAAAATGCATGGTGGAAAAAGTCGTGTAGGGTTAGAAGTCGGTAAGCCTGAATTCCGGGTGTAACTATTCCAATGATCAGGTTGGTACAGGCTATGCTTGCTCTGTGGCTCAGTGGACTCACCTGTCCAAAACAAAGACTGAACATCTCAGTGTTAGGAGATGAAATAAAATGTGACGTTAAGGTACACACATTTTTGGGTCATCAGAGGTAATTCTAGATCAGGATTGAGTAACTGAGTAACTATGACTTAAGCTAGCCAGTTCACATCCCTGCATTCATTTCCTTAAGCAAACTGAAGCATTACAGAGGTGAGCTTTCCATCTTGGAAACTATGTTGTATTTTGTTCTGCCAAACTCTGGCTTATTGACACCTCCATGTCCCCTGGGAACACTATTAGGCTTGTAAGGGCATGAGGCCAGTGTCTGAGAAGGTGGGACAGAGGCTAGCTAAGTAAGGTAGAAACCTGGCTGTAGAGCTGACTGGCTATGGTTGGAGTGGGGAGGGTAGGACCATTTTGAGGGCCAGTGTATTTGGAGACCAGTGTCCTCTGCTATCACCTGGGTGGCTGCTGGTGTCTTGACCTTGGACTGTTCTTTGGGCCACTCCCAGGTATGGGTCCCATCCTTCTCTTTACTGTTTGTCTCCAGACACACAGTGATCTATGGCACTTGTGAGGGGTTGTCACAACATTGTGTGAAAGTACTTTGAAAGCACAGACTAAGTATTTCCTCCTCCCCTTTCTCCTTCTTTTCCTGCTCTCCCTCCTTCCACTTCAACTTCTTCCTCTTTCTTCTTTATCCTCGGCCTTCTCCCCTCCCTCCCTCCCTCCCTCCCTCCCTCCCTCCCTCCCTCCCTCCCTCCCTCCCTCCCTCCCTCCTCTCCCTCCCTCCCCTCCCTCCTTCTTTCTTTCTTTCTTTCTTTCTTTCTTTCTTTCTTTCTTTCTAGACCAGATCTCATACATCCCAGACTGGCCTCAAACTTGCTGTGTAGCATTAGATTTCCTTAAACTTCCCATCTTCCTGTGTTTACCTCTCATGTGCTAGGGTTACAGGCATGCACCACCGTGTCCAGTTTACACAGTGCTGGGAACAGAACTTTTTGGATCCTAGCCACGTACTCTACTGATGTAACTGAGTTACATCCCCAACCATTTCTGTGCTTTTTGAGACCATTCTGTGCACCATGCTATGGAGCCCTGGCTTGTCTGAGGTAATTTCTGTAGACCAAGCTGGCTTCGGACTTGTAGTAATCCTCCTGTGTCTGCCTCCCAAAGCTGGGATTACAAGTATAGGCCCCCATGCATGGCTCAGAATAAGTACTATCTGTCTAGAACTCAGAAGTGAGTATTTCTGCTTCACATTTACACACATGGGGCTTTGCTCAGGTCTACCTGAGCAAAGTTTTCTCACTTGCTGTGCAGGACTAGTTATGCATTTCTTGTTGAGGGAGTGTTTGTAGCCCATGGCATTGCTCTAGTGTCCTGGAAACTACAAAACAGGTACCCTGTTATAGCTCTGTGTAGTAACCCCACAGAAGGCTTCCTCCTTAGGGTGGGGGCTGGGTGGCATGCCCTGCAGGGCCATCTTCCTCTAAAGCATTCATAATGTAAGCCGTATCTTCCTTAAAAAGAAAACAAAAGAAAGAAATGTATTTTACATATGTGTCAAATCTAAACCAGGGTATTCATGCTAATGTTTTTCTCAGAGAAAGCCTAAAAATAATTTTCAAGGTTATTAAAATACAGGTTAGCCTGATACTAAACATCTCTGGGCTCACAGAGGGGGTTAATGTTAATTTGTGACCCTGAGAGCTGAAGTACTAGGGAGGAAACGATGCTCAGAAACGCATGTTTGAAACTGTGCTAACTGTTGGCTCCAAAGAAGGTGCAGTATCTTCAAACACTTGGACAGATAGGACATGTCTAGGGATCATCGGCTTTTAGTAACAAGAGGCTGTGCTTATTTTTTACACTCTGGTCTAATGCGGACCTAGTCTTCAGCATAGTCTGGTCCACAGTGGCTAGTGAAGATGTTTCATCACAGAGCTTCGATGAAAAGTGGGCTGCTGTGTTGGGGTAACTATGTCCTTTCCTAAGGGCCTAGAGGTTACTTTCCCCACATCATTCCTTAAAATGGACAGGTCTGTCTGTACATGAAGGTTATAAGTTTGGTGAGGACCTGTGGTTGCCTCTTCCTGCATGGGAAGACTTGCTGTGTGTATCCCTGGAAGAATATGACTCATGGTAGAGAGCAAACTTGGGATGGACTGCTGTGTTGGGGAATGTGCACCCCACTACTGGAAGCATGCTGAGGCAGGGTCCCTCTAGTCTGTGACCTCTAGGGTCTGACTTGGCAGAAATCCAGAAGGTATTAACCTGGTCCTTTCCAGCCCTTCAGACCCCAGGGTAGTAAAGCAGAGAGCCCTTGCTGTGTGTCTTCCAGCAGGTGGAGGATGCTGGATCACAGATGAGCCTGCTTTGCCTTTCAAGGGGACCAAAGATGGTTTCCTTTTCTATCGCTGTGATAAAGCTCCATGACAGGCAACTTATAGAAGGAAGAGTTTATTTGGGGCTCAGTGTTCCAGAGGGCTAGAGTCCATGATGGCAGAGTAGAGGGAGCAGGCAACAGGTGCTGGAGCAGTAGCTTAGGGAACATATTTCAAACCAGAAACAGTAAACAGAGAAAGCAAATTCAAAATGGCTTTTGAAGCTCCAAAGCCCTGCTCCTAGTGACGTACTTCCTCTAGCAAGGCCACATCTCCTAACCTTCTCCAAACAGGCACCAACTGGGGACCAAGTACTTATAAGGAACATCTCATTCAAACCACCGCAAGGGTTTTTACTAAGGAGCTGATTAGATGCTACCAATATTCGAGAATCCTACCCCCCCAACCCTGTTTCTCTCTAGTCCCTGACCTCACAAATAGACCTAACGTGATGCTAGCTGAGCAAAAGGAACATCTGGAAGTCCTGAGCCTGCAGATGAAGACCAGACAGCTCAGGCCGTCCATAGCCAGATCGTGAAACAGTTGTCCAGTTGCCAGCAAAGCGGTCCAGCAGACATGCGGCGAAACTCAGGCCCTGGGGAGTCTCTTCCTCCCCCAGCCTACCTCCTTGTAAGCCTGAGTATCTGGTCCTGCCTCTCTCTCCCAAGGTCCCTCTTGGTATCAGTTTTCCTGGTGATTTTTTAAAAGTCTTTTCTTTGTTTTTGTCTTTCCAGTTGTACCGCCGTGTATGTGTTAGGAAGTGGGGAGGAGGCTGTGCATGAGGCTGCCCCTCATTGAGCTAGGAGTAGAATCAATATATTGTTTTACTTTTTGCCTTGACTGACAGCTATTTGCCTAGAGCCTTCTTTTCTTACAGACTTAATGTATCTCCTGGCACGTTTTCTTGTTTGCAGTGATTGCTCCATGTCAAGAATTGACGAGCAAAAGGAAGCTTCCCTCTCCCCCGACCCATCAAGGTCCCCCTTTTCCCATGCTCTTTGGGGTTCAGATAATGTGGAGACTCTGCTCTGGACTCTCCCGTGCCACCTAGGTTCCGTGCCAGGGCCCACACATTCTTGCAACCTGGAAAATCATGGGGGCCCACATACAAAATCTTCAGCAAGGACACCAACCTTTGGACTGGAGTTAGTCCTGTCTGTCCTAGGTCCCTATCTTGCCTGGAATGCTGGTCAAAAGTCAGGGCTGGGAAGTTCCTAGATAAGCCACAAGGAAATGCAGGGACTTTGCTGTGTCAGACAGGAGGAACTGTGGGCTATGGCCTTGCTGTGTCTGCTCAGTGGTCTCGGAATGGGAGGAGACAGCTCTTCCAGGGTCTTTCCATACTTGGTAAGGAGAAGGCTGGCAGAGGGGCCACCAGCCTGGCTTTCCTTCTATGCTGCAGCTGTACCACTTCCAGGAAATGACCTGATAGTGAATTTAGGTTCTACCTTTTTAGTGCAGAGTGGGCCTTAGTTTCTGGCTTGGGATTTTGTTTTGGCACTGGAACACACACGGACAGAGAGCTGTTCATATGTAAGGAAGTAAGTACCCTGGCCTTAGTGGACTAGAACCTGTGGGGCTTCCGAGTCTGGATATATAGAAGGGAAAATGATAGGAGAGAGCATGGAGGCTGAGGGGAATGGACAGTGGTAGCCACAGCAGCTGTCAGCATTTAAGCAGTTCTGGCCCCGTGGCATCTCTGGGTGGTAGTTTGAGGTCTGGTTATATGGCCTCTTAAACCTCATTTTGCCCTAAGGATTTGGGCCTGTTTCCCATGTTCCTTGAACACATGCAAGGGTAGGAGGTGCAGTTCAGTTGTAGAGTACATGCCTCACATATGCAAAATCCTAGGTTCTGCTCCCAGCACAAGAAGAAAGAACATTTCCAAAACACATTCACATGCCACAGAGAACCATCTTTTCTTCAAGGGAAATTGCAACTAGACCCCCTAATTGAAGGCCAGTCACCATGTACCACTAGGTAGGTAGAAGAGGATCCAAAACCATGGTTACTTTGAGACATCTGTGGGATGCATGGAAGCAGAGAGATTTAGTCAGTGAGAAACTACTTTTTACTTGGACTTGAACATCAGGGATTGCGCCAGGAGTTCCTGCCTTACGGACAGAGGCAATCATGACACTGCAGTCAGGTCGTGGATGCTATCCCCTGTATTGACTCAAACTCTCCAACTGTTTGCCAAGGCTTCTGTGACCTCCAGGGTAGTGGAGGTTGCTTCCTGTGCCATCCTCAGACTCTCTTATCTGAACTGTCCCTGTACCCTGCAGTTGGCCATGGATCCTGGGGTTGCCTTTTCAGCTGCCACACTGCCCATCTGTTTCCTTTGCTGCTGATGTGCTGCCATGATGCCAGGATGAGGGTCCTTATTGATACTTGTCTGTCACAAAGCACAGGTGCCATGCCTGGAGCCTGGGTGGGATGGCTATGGTAGGAAATCCGCAGGTTGCACCGTCCTGCTGTGTCACTGCCTCTAGGAAGACAGGGCTTTCTCCCAGTGTGGCTGGTGTATGTTAAAGCTCATCTGACCTGAACCTGGAGCCACAGTTCCCTCCTCCCATCAGGCCCTGCTTCCAAATCTGGCCTAATAAACTAGAGTCATCGTTAGTCCCAGATTTTTCTAGGGGCTTCTTTCTATGTCTTTGTCTAGATGTGCTTGTGTATGTGTAGGTCCCATTTCCTGGTAACCTGAGCAGTTGGTTTGCTTCAGCACTCACACACTTAATTCATTTGCTAACAGGTAGTGATGATGTGGTCCAGGATGGGTACTGACTGCATTCTGACTCAGCTGAGACAGCTGTACATTGTTGGGCTAATGGGAACTGTTAGTATAAGCAAAGAACAAGTTCTATTTAACACCATGGGTTGCCTGAACTAATGATCAGGGACAAGAAAATTGGAGGAATTTGTATTTTTACTTCTGTAAAAAGGAGTGTTGGGGCTAGGGAGATGGCCCTGTGGATAATAAAGTGGCTGCTATGTCCGAATGAGGTTTGGGTCCAGACCCCTAGAACTCATACAAAAGCTGGGTGAACATGGCAGCCCACTTGTAATCTTACTATGAGGGACCCAGAGATGAAAAAGCCTGGGAAAAAACTGACTAGCTAGATTAGCTGAACCAGCAAGCTCCAGATTCAGTGATAGTCTTTGACTTAATACAGGAGATCAAGAGTGATTGCCTAAGATCCCATTCTGCAGTAACCTCAGGCCTTCACACACCCATGGTCACTTGTACATGTACCTACATACACATGCATGTGCCCAAACATGTGAACACTCATATTACAGGTACACTTGTTGATCTGGGAGGGCTTTTGTCATCTCCTCTCCTATTTTTGTTGTATCATGCTCAGATAATTGGTCATTTTTCAGTACATCTTGGGAATAGCTACAAAAATAATTCTATGTCTGGCAGGCATCTTTTCAATGTGATTTCACTGGGTTTCCCACACAACCCTCCAGGGTTTAATGCAGGGTGCTTGGGGGTTCCAGGAAAAGGTCTGGTACTATTTACCCCTATTGCATAGGGGTCTCCCTAGACATAGAAGGGGGGATGTGATGTCCACTCAGCAGTCTCTCAGGGCAGCTCCTAGGAAACTTACAGTGTGTCATAGCCAAGGGAAGATGTCCTGAATCTCAGTAAATGTGATGTTGAACTCTCTGAGGCCCAAAGGGAGAGAGATTATGTCCTGATAAGCAAGAAGCCATGCTTTTATCTACCTACTTCCTAAATCCTCAGAATTTCTCTTCTGTTTGTAGTGTCAGAAAAGAGATTGACAGGACAGGAGAGCAGGGACCGGAAGACTTGGCTCCAGGCTGACATCTCTTGCTACCCAGAGTGAAGGCCAGCTCACCAACAGCTAGAAAGTCAAGAGAAACTCTGGGAATGGCCATAGGTCTGGTGCTAACTCTGATTTACATTTGAGTTCTTGGCTTTGACTTAACCCATTCCAGGTCAAGACCAATTTTTACCTCGGAGAGACAAGCATTCCTATTGGATCACACTATCATCTCTCTGATCTGTGTACATTCTCTCCACCCCACCCCCCCACCCCGACCTCTGGATGGGTGAGAGAGATCCATGTGTTCTCTGTCCACTTCTTACTAAACTCCCCCCCCCAGACTTTCTCATGGATGGAGAAGGTGTATTTTTTGGGCCAGGGCTCAGTTTGGCTGAGGGCCAGAGACAGGGCAGTCTGCCAGGGTCTTCCTGCTGTGAGCACAAACCCTTGGAGGGGCTGAAAAAAAAAAAAAAAAACCAAAAAAACAGAAAGTTCAAATGTAGGTGGGTACAGTACAGAATGAGAATGAACATGACGCTTAACTAAGTGTGTTACTGTAGAAGTTACTGAGGAGGTTTCTGTAGAAGTTACTGAGGAGGTTTGGGGACAGAATTAATAATGGTTTGAATGCAGGATTTGGGACGTTGTCTTTGTTCTTGGTTAGCACAAGTTTGTGTTGAATAAGAAGGGTGTTATCCTCTAATTCCTTTGACACATCGAATGCCCTTGGAAGAAAAGGGGGGCAGTGAGATTGGAATGGTATCTGTCCTGACCCCAGGCCTGGAAAACAGCATTCTACCATAGACAAGAAAGACATCCAGGGTACAGGAATCCTGGATGATAGGTATATTTTGGGAACTTCACTTCCTGGGTTCAAATTCCAGCTCTGCCACTGTCTAGTTGGGACCTGAACAAATGCATTGACCTTTCCCATGTGTGTCATCTAGAAATGTATCCAGAGCTGAGTATCTTCTTCAGGAACTTAGGGACCTGGGACATGCATAGAGAAGGGCAGAATGTGTTTGTGTAAAGAATTAGTCTCATGAATGAGGCTGTGGGCTTCAGGGCAATGACCATTTATTTTGGTGCTCAAAAAATTCTTTTTTATATTAATTTTTAATTTAAATTAAAAACAATCTTATTTTACATACCAATCCCAGTTCCCTGCCCCTCCCCCACCCCCAGCAGCCAAGGCATTGCAGTAGTAGCCAAGCAGAGTTCTTGTGAACTTACAATGGGGAGGAGAGATAAGGCATACTCATGGATCATTATCATGCAAAGCTATGTCTATTCAAGGTTCAGACTTTGAGGGCCATGGAAGGCTGGGTTGGGCCTGGCTGGCTGTGAGTTTCCTAGAGCTGCATGATACTTTGGCTTAAATAGGAAAAGCATGCAACATGCTTCGTCTAAATGACTCACTTTGGCACTAATGGAAGAAAGCCGGTGTGTCTATGGCCATCATTGCTCAGAGGCACTGGATTCATGGCTTCTTCTGGGAGTAGCATCCAGGGTGACAGCACCTGTCCTGGTGCGTCTTTTAATGAGATGACATGAGCCTGCAAGTCACCATGCTTGGAGTGTGTTCTGCTTCGGAGTTGTCCTTGAGTTTAGACTAAGGTCATATTCTTTGGCTGTCGTTTGATGTAATGCAGGGTTGGAATAAATGCAGGCGAAGTCCCTGGACAATATGAGCAGAGAGGGCCACCTGTGCTATCTGAGGTATTTACATTTTGGGTGGTCTGGGATTCAGTGTTAGATATCCAAGACAGCAGAGGGAAACTGGAAGGTTTAGATTTAGATTGCAGGCCTGGAACACCAAACTGCTTCACTCATTGTTCTTTTTCTTTTTTTAATTTTGAAATCTATATTTTTATGCATATCTGATTTTATTCTTTAAAGATACATTTGCAACAAGTTGATAAAGGATCCATGGACGGATCTTTCAAAAAGCAATGTGAAGTAGTCACTTTTATATATGTATATGTATATATATATTTTATTTACATATCAATCCCAGTTCCCTCTCCCTCCCATCCTCCAATGGCCCCCACCGATCCCCCCCATCCCACCCCCATCCACTCCCCAGGAAGGGTGAGGCCTTTCATGGGGGATCTTAAAAGTCTGTCACATCATTTGGGGGAGGGCCTAGGCCCTCCCCTGTGTATCTGGGCTGAGAGAGCATCCCTCCATTCGCTCATTGTCCTGCAAGTGCTTATAGAGAGAAGTGAAGCACCTTACCATGTTCTTACTGTATGGAAAGCTGCTGGTGGGGTTCGCTGGGGTCTGCTAACTCTGTGTGTGGGCATGTTTCTTCCAGAATATACTGCCTCTTGCTAGAAAAGCCTTTGTTTTCTGACTTTGCAAGTGCTGTGACTAAGGGACAAAGGCCCCAAAGACCTCACTGAGTCTGTTAATGCTGCTGGGTCCAAACAGTCCTTACTTGTAAACCCTTTGGGTGTCTCTCAAGCTGGTCCCCAGCCCAGCAGCATCAGTGCTTTTTTAGAACTTGTTGGGAGTTGTGAATTTTTGGGCCCTATCCCATTGCTACTGAATCAGAAACTGAGAGAAGACGGGTGTCAGGGGATGGCGGGAGGGGGGGCGAGGATGAGAGCGGGTAGGGTGGCAGAGGGTGTCTCAGCAGTATCCACTCCAACATGCCTTCTGAGTGATTCTGATGCTCAGGTTGAGACCTGTGTTCACAGTCACTGTTGAGAGTTCATGGCTTGTCCCGTTCATGGGCTCTGAATCCCATTCCCTACTCCTACTGTTTCCTTCCAAGAGACTAGGAGACATTGTGACTTTGACATTCTTGGGACCACCAGGAGGTGGGATGGAGAGGGCTGGAAGCTCAGTGACCCCATGATGGGAACAGCTGTTTGCTTTGGCTGGATTGGCTGGGTTGGAGCCAAGATTCAGTCAGTCCTAATGATTGACTTTTCATCCCCTGGTTGGTAGGTAGATAGGGGTGGTTATGTTGAGGAGAAAGTACTTGGTTCTACTTAGGGGTTCAAATTCTTGGTGCCAGAGCCATGCTTCTGAGATGAAGTCACACCATTCATGACTTTGTTCTCTGGGTGAGAGTTCCATTTTGCCGCCACTGCCTAAGTTAGTGGGGAAGCAGCGTAGTACATGAAGTGAGACACATAGCAGTGGGCTAATTCAGAAACTGCTAGGGTGTGTGTGGTGGTCATGGGGGAACGGTGGCAGGGTGTTGGGGAGAGGTGGCAGCAGGGTGTGTGTATGGGGGAGCCATGAACTTCTTTTCTGTGATCAGCTCCCTAAATTCTAAATTATCTGGGATCCAGAAAACAGGATAACTTCAATTAGACTCATTCGAAAATTTTTAACCCATTGTTCTTTGTAACTGGGTAGGGCTTTCAATCTTTCATACGTATGTACATATGTAATATGTGTCCTATAGTCAGGAAATGTCTGGAAGTATGTAGTGTGTGGTTTGTGGCCAGGGAATAGAGTCTCAGTTCTTGTGATGGAGCACCAACTCTTTTCTTTGCCTAACAAATTAATTATGCTCAACACTGGCTCCTGGTGGGAATAGTAGACTCTGTCAGGTCACCATTGGGAGGCCTTTGCTAGTAGGACACATTTGGCTCCAGTGTCTCAAAGCTAGCTCTCCATGTTGACCAGGTCCTCTGCTGCATTTCTGAAGGTGGCTGCAGTTCTTATCACCTGAGGCCCTTGCCCAGGCTGCTACTTTGCACAGTTGAGTTCAGGGAAGGTGCTTTTGGCCTCAGGCCGTGGAAGGTTTATGAGGAAGCAGAAAACTGGCCCTGCAGTTTTCATAGCTGAGTGAAGCTGTGTTATCTGAATGCCCTTCTTTATCTGGAGGATCCACTTGGCAGGAGCTGTGTAAGCTAGCAATATGGCTGGTGCACAGAGATGCCCATCTGCACCCATCTTCCTAAACCAGAGGCTAGCCATCTCTGGTGAGTGAAAGGCCACCATGGGGCAATAAGGTCGTCAGCTTCTGGAACCAGCTCACCTCTGCTCCTCAGATCATCTATTTGGAAACCTCTCTGAAAGAGAGAGTAATTTAGGATTAAGCAAATCTCTTAGGAACCAGGCTGTGTACTTTGGTGTCTGCCCCTATAGATTGTTCATCTGTGCTGCTGGAAAGAATGCATGCAGGCATTGGGTCGGTTGTCCCCATGCCTCCATTCTTGCTCCAGGAGGCACTGCAGTTCTGGGCAGAGGCCAGCAGCAGGTGGTAGTCGTGGCTGTGAGGGTTTGACTTACCCAGTTCAAAGTAAACAAGGCATGTTCTGACCTAATGGATTTCTCATCTGGAAAATGGTGAGTGTTGACAAGACGTGTGGGTTGCCTCTCCTTCACCCCTGAAAAGACAGGACAAAACAAATCAGTGGCAAAAGGAAAAGAAAGAAAGGAGAAAGGAAGGAAGAAAAAGAAAGGAAGAAAGAAACAAAGAAATGACTGAAAAGCAAATATTTTATCTAAATAAAAATAATCTTTAAGAAGCCCCAACTAAAACTGTTGCTTCATTTAAATTGGAAATGTATAATTTGTTTCCTTTATGATCTCTCATTTTGTAACTCATTCATGTTCTGCTTGAGACCATAAGCTTTCTAAAAATGTACATATTTTGTGTCTAAAATATAGTCTAAAAATCAAATAGGGATGAAAGAGTTGCTTTTTTAAAAAAATTAAAAACAAAACAGTCTGGAGAGATGGCACAGCAGTTAAGAGAGCACCAACTGCTCTTCCAGAGGACCCAGGTTCAATTCCCAGCACCCACATGGCAGCTCACAACTGTCTGTAACTCTAAGATCTGATCCCCTCACACAGACATATATGCAGGCAAATCACCAATGCACGTAAAATAAAATAAAAAATAAAAAGAAGACCATAAGGAGATAAAACTGCAGTTTTCTCCCTCAATGCCCTCCCACCCCAGTCTCACAAAATTAGAAATGATAATTTTCTCGTGGTAGAATTTCTGGAGATGGTTAGCAGACTACAGCAAGCACAGGATCTACAGGGGTTGATTTCTTTGTCTCCTTGTTCAGACTTTTTATTGATGCCTCGACAATTAAAGCCAAAGACAGTCTCTTTTACATCATCTTCCTAATGCAGCCACACAGCACTCTTGGCTTTGCTTGTATGAAGTTTAATATCTTGGTGTTATGTCAACGTTATTTGCAGCCCAGCAATAAAGTGCACCACCACCGTGTCTCCTCTCATTTATCCCCTCTCATTTTCTTGTGAGACAGTAATTGCCTCGTTTTATTCCCTTTGTTCCTCATTTCCTGTTATGAACCCAGCCCCCCTTTCTTTTAGCTATAGAGCAATATGTCTCCTGCACTATCTCCTGCCTCCTGCTCAGTCTGAAACCATGCCACTGTGCCAAGTGTAATGGAGAAGATGTTGAAAGCCTTCTTTGGGGTTTCTTGGCGTTAGCTCTTCATTTTCCTGAATCCTATACTTCTTTTCATTAACTTCTACATTTAAAAAAAAGAATCCTCATGAAAGATTAGTATTTAACCCATTAATGTCTGAAGATGTCTATATCCTGTTCTCAAGCACTGGCTGGTGGTTTGGCTCAGTATCCTATTTGGGGATTTTAAAGGCTTTCCTTCATTGTCTCGAAGGCTCCTAGGGTTGCAATTGCAGAATCCAGTACCACCCTGATGTCGGATCCTTTGTCTTAGGAGGATCTTCTTCTCTCTGTATCTCACAGTGTCTTTTGGTTCCTTATGTTTCTAAGTGTCCTGAACCTTTGAGCTGGGTGCTGTGTAACCTGAGAGTTTGTGTTCTTCATCTCTGAAAATTGACATATTATTTCCTTGATTCCCCACCCCCATTTTGTTAGGTTTTCTGTAATTCCCTTTATTCAGAAGTAGAGACTGAGGTCCACAGTCTACTTGTATGTTTTTCCTGTCTTCTCTCTCCCTGTCACTTTGTTTATGATTTCAGGAAATGTCTTTAAACCTGTCTTAAAACACGTGTATTGAACACAGTCCTGTCCTGCCAAGGTTTCCTTTAATAGCTTTCTGTTCTCGTTATATGATATGGTAATTTAACCAATATGATCACATTTTAAAGATTTCTTATGCTTTTTTACTTTGTCTCTGTTATCTCTGGGACCCCCCCCCCCTCATTTATTTCTTATGTTTTTGGCCTCTATCATTCACATTTAGACTTACCTTAAAATCTTGTCAATCCTTGCCCGGACATTTGAATTTGAGACACATAGAGTTGAAAGCTTTTTGTGTATTAAACCGGTGATTTGTTGACTCTCATTTGAGTTTTTTTTTTTTTTTTTTTTTGATAGGGTTTCTCTCTGTGGCCCTGGCTGTCCTGGAACTCACTCTGTAGACCAGGCTGGCCTTGAACTCACAAAGATCCACCTGCCTCTGCCTCCCAAGTGCTGGTACCAAAGGCATGTGTCACCGCCGCCCAGCTCATTTGAGATTTTGAAGGAGGGGAAAAAAACAAAAACAAAAACCATTGTGGGAACTCATTCCACTTGGGGCACCAGTTGTGGGGATTCTTGAGTCAAAAAACCCCATGGCCTTTTCTTTGGAGCTACTGGATTTTTCAAAGATAGAGAAACTATTCAACTCTCTGTCTTGGAGGCAGAGATCAGTGTCCTTTTAGGCATCTTTATGACATTTTATTTATTTATGCATTTATTTGTGTGAGTCACATGTGTATGTGTGTGTAGGGTGTCAGAGGACAACTCATGGGAGTCAGCTCCCTCCTTTCACCACATGGGCTCCAGGGATTGAACTCGGGTTATTAGAGCCTGTCTCCCTGCTGAGCCATCTCACCAGCCCCAAAATTTGGTGTTCCAAGCCCCAGGGTCCTACATCTTACCTTGAAGTCTCTCCTTGACGCTGTGAAATCTCCAGCACATCGCCTACTTCCTCCTATCTGATTCAAACCTGCCATATAGAATAAACCTTGTGGCTGCTGCTGAGGTTGGTGGTGAGGTTAGTCCCTTGAATTCACAGTTGCATCGTGGAGACCAGCCCATTAGCATCTGTGGGCCCTGCTAAGGGGACCAGCTTGCTCCTACCAGCATCAGGCATCTCTCCCCATTAGCAGCTGGTTTCAGCTTGTCTTCTCTGTCAAGGCCAGTCTGACCTATTTGTTTTCTGCTATCCAGAATGCTCTTGGCATGCTTTTGTTGTCTTTACCATTTCCTTGCATGTGTTTGGTTTATTGTTAATGTTTTTAGACTTGTTAATTTTTATGCATATAGGCACCAGGTGCATGCCTAGTGTCCACAGAGGTCAGAAGGGGATGTTGGGTCCCCTGAAATTGTAGTTACAGATAGTTGTGACAATAGTTACACCCATTGTGTGGGTGCTGGGAATCAAACCTAGGTCCTCTGCAAGAGCAACAAGTGCTCTTGACCACCGAGCCACCTCTTCAGCCCTGTGTTTTTCTTTTTTTGTTTTTGTTTTAACTAATTTTCAGTTGACCACAGGAAGGAGTAGAGCACTTGTGTGTGTCCCCCATCTAGTGTGTTTGGCATGAAGTCGTCAGTGGGTGCCGTTCTTTGAGACATTCCAGGAATTCAGGGCCTGTCTTCGGGGAATGCTTTTGTCTCTCCTTCCCATTGGCTGTCAGCTCTCTGGAATAACCTCTGCTGGCTCAGATTCTGGCCTCGCACAGATGTCAGTGACCTGCATCACTAGGCGGTCCAGTTTTAGACACATTCTTCAGCGCTTGGGATAGGGAGGTGTCCCCTCCATTTGAAACAGCTGCCTGGGTTATTTTGTTTATTTTTCATCTTTGCCTCGGGTGCTTTTCTAACAACTTTCCTCTTTCCCCTCATTTCCAGCAAAGGCACTTCTTTGGGACGCTCCTTTTTCTTCTTTCCTCTATACTTTACCCTCATTGTACCTGTCTGTCACCTGTTACCTGTAATCCGTTGAGTTTCAAGCGTGTTTTCTGACTCAGCCACACTCCTACCTTTCCCAGCTTATTCTTTTCCCTCTTAGATACCTACAACAATCATAGATTATTGGCTGTTTAACTGGATGACCCTGGGCTGGTGGCTGCCTTGTATCTATCTGGTGGCTGTACCTGGCCGTGGGGTGGGGGGCAGGGGTATAGAAGGACACTATTAGTGGACTAGGGATATCAAGAGGAAGAGGCAGTTTGGAAGGAAGTGCAGGCTTGGGGTGATTGTTAGGACTTTTCTGATTCTCCTTTTAGCCTCAGAAATATGGCTGAGCCTTGTGGGGAGGCTGTCAAGGAAGGATAATTTGTGTGCAGAAAATATGGTTTGAGTGACTGAAAGTGGAATGAGGCTTTCATGGTCTACTGAAATGTACTCAGAGGTACTCAAACCCAAGAGATGTTTTGCTTTAAGATTTCTGAGAAAGACCCAACAAGAACAAATTGCAACCTCAAGTTAGGAGTTTTTCAAAGTTTCTGAGTGTCTGAATTACTGGGCTGGCAGTAATGCATAGATAAGAGTAATGTTTTCCCCTTAGGGGATGTTAAATTGTTGCTAAGAAAAAAAGAGAATAGTTTTGCTTTCCTTTATTTTTTTTTTCTTCCTTTGTTTTAAGGTGGCTGCAATCTGGAGCCCAAAAGTTAGTTAGTTTCAATGTAGTGTTTATCGAACAGGACAGGTAAATGGAGTGCTGGGGATGACATAAGCCATGCCAACAGCTAGGCTATGCCTTGTATCTTACAGATAAGAACACTGAGACAGTGCATATAGTATTGTGTCCTGTGGCTGCTGTCCCAGCAGCTGTCCCCTGGGTCTTTGATGCCACCACCATTTGCATTGTAAACTCATCCACGGGTGAATTTTCTAGTGTCCTGGCAGCAAGCATGGTAGGATTAGAGAGAGAGCAATGGCGATTGATTCCTGGCTATTCTGGGCTTGTACCAACTTCTGCCTCAGTGCCACAGGCATGGCATGGTGGTGGTAGTGGTAGTTAGCCTAGGCACCCACAGATGTGAAGAAATTAACTTTGGACAGGTAATTGCCTATCAAACATTACAAGTAATCCACATGCTTAAAGCAAACCCTGGGAAGGTGGAAAGATGTTAGCAATTCTGGCCATATGTGCCTTCTTCCCTACTTTCTCCACCTTGAAAAAGAAAGTGAGCCAAACAGCCAAGAACTGGAGAGCCTAATGCATACCACATTTCCATCATCAGTTTCCCTCCTCCCTTCACCGTCCCCCACCTATGTAAACTAAATTCCTTTACATGGTCATGACAAAGGAACATTATTTTTTTTTTTTTGAGTTGTGATTAAAAGCAGCACAATCAAGAAATAGTTTCCACTGAAGCAACAACATTTTAAACTCAAAGTGGGTGGAGAGAGAGAGAGAGAGAGAGAGAGAGAGAGAGAGAGAGAGAGAGAGACCAGTCTGTGGGCTTGGCTATGAGTTCTAATCCTGATTGCATCTCCTACAAATTGCAGCCTTATGCTGTCATTGTGTGGCCCTGGTTCTTCTTGACTGTAATACAACACTCAAAATGCCTGCTTGACTGTCACTGTGAATCGTAAACGAGAGTTAGGAGATCAGCAGGTCTCAGCCTTCCCAGTGCTGCAACCCTTTAATACAGTTCCTCATGTCTTGGTAACCCCCAACCATAAGATTATTTCCTTGCTACTTCATAATTGTAATTGTGCTACAGTTATGAATTGTAAGGTAAACATCTGATATGCAAACCCCACCCCATGGGGGGGGGTTGTGACCCACAGATTGAGAACCACTGTAATAGATGGAACACTTGGCCTGTGTTTATCTCTCAAGCACAGCACATGGTAGGTATTCAGTAAATGACACACTTATTGTAGTAAAGACCCTGTTGTTTGCTGGTACGTGTATTACTCTCTCATGGTGATGCAAATTAGACTTGACCACTTTTAAGGCATAGTTAGGTTCTACGTTAGACTTGGGCATCATCTACCTTGTGAAAGGACCAGAGTTGTCTCACTGCTTTGCAGCCTATCTTTAACAAGTAGTGGGTTAGCTTCCTGTTGCCACAGCAAATACTTCATACAACCAGCTTATACAGGAAAGGATTCTTCTGCCTAACGGTTTTGGCAGCTAGTGCCTGATCAGTTAGCCTGTTGCCTTATGTGAGGCACCACATTGTGTGTAGGACACATCTTGGACTTCATGACCAGAAAGCCCCCAAAGACTTGGGGGTTCCTGCCATCTGGGTCAAAAGGCATACATTAGTGACCTCAAGTCCCCTCACCGTGGCCTTATGAACATTCCACTACTTCCTAATAGTTCCACTAAGGACTAAGCTTTTATCCATAGGTCTCGAAAGGACACTAAGATGAAAACAACAGGAAAGGTTTATTTTCCATTCCCATTGGCCCTGTTTGGCAGAGGCGGGCAGAGATGAGATTCACTTGGCTTTGGCCCAGGTGGTGAGTCTCTTCTGGCTGCTCCCCTCACTCAACCCTATTGAGAACTTCTCTCATTCATCAAGTTTTACACTGGAACAAGTGAAATCTCTTTTTTATTTTTCCTAAGTGAACTCCCAGGTCTGTAAGCCAACAGTGGGAGCTGAGGTAAGTGTGGGCCAGTTTGGGCCTGTCTGGGTGAGGCCTTGGAGGGGCAGTCTCCATGTCTATTCATCAAACGCCCACCTGCTGGCTTCCAGTTGCTTTGTTCACGGGGGGTGGGGGTGGGTGGGGTGGTGGTGTGTGTGTGTGTGTGTGAGATTCAAGCAGTGGGCAGTGGTCCACTGGGGTGGGGGTGCTGATACTTTGAATTCCCTGGGGGAGCTATGGCTCAATTTACTGTTCTGGGTACTGGGGATTCCAAGAAAGCTAGGTGGTCAATAGCTAGGGATGTCTGCTCACAAGGATCTATCTACTTGTGACCTTTCTGCCAGCCTTGGCATGAAGCATTTCTCAGACTTGGGGTGTTATGCGGGACTTGAGTTAAGTCAGTCTCAAGGTCTAGATGTCTTTTCATCAGAAAAAGAAAACAGGGGGAGTATTTTAAATTCACAGACTTAGACTCTCTAGACTCTTCCTTTTGCCCTTCCTATTCACTTGTAAGGGAGCAAAGGTTTGGCCTTGTAGCCAGCAAAACATTCTGTGGTGACTTCTACTAGCACAGTCTCTGAGCTAGAGGGACTCTTGTGCTGTTTCCTGAGATAGGCCGTTCTAAAATGGAAGTGGGATTAGAAGCCCATCTGAGCCCTTTATTTTCTTGATCTAGTTAATGAGGATTCTACATTTTTGGGTTCATTATAAAGTGTTTTGAAATCACAGAGGCAGCAGGCACAGCCCAGCAATTGTGCGTTAGTCATGACACTGTGGTTTGGATATAGCCCCTTTGCACCCCCAGGCCTATATGCTGCAGGCTTGGTCCCCAGACCCCCTGTGTCACTCTGGGATAGAACCTAGTAGAAATGAGTTATTTTGGGCATGTCTTGAGGGACCCCAGACCACCGTTCTTTTCTTTCTTTTTTCAATACTGCCATGCGGCTAGCAGCTTTTTCCTGCTGTGTGCCCTGGATATGATGTGCTATTTTGCCACATGCCCATGGGGACAGTAGTGATGGATTGAAAACTGGAGGTCAACCAAAACAAACCTGTCCTGCTTATCAGTTGATTTAGCTTAGGTATTTGTTGAAATAACGGACGGTTAATTAATGCACACGGGTTGGAATTTTAAACTAACAAACGAGCAAGCCAATTGACTGGCCACATGTCAGTTTTCTTATCTCTTTGATGGGGAAGATAATTGTCTTTTCTTCATGGAGTTACTAGAATCCATCCATTAAAGGAATAAAAGCAAAACAGCACACTCTTTGAGAACCAGTAGCTACTAAGCATGTTTCAGAAACAGGGCTTTCTTCATGGAGCACAGTGCAAGTCTTGAGCTACTTAAAAATGGTGGAGGGCCCAGTGACTTGTCACTCCAAAGAATTCCCAGGATGTGCAGGTTATCTGGTAACTGATATCCGGAAGACCGTTTTCAATATCTAATATCTGGTGTTGGCAGCTTTTAAAGGAGCATGGCAATGTGTGCTTAGCCAATGTCTTTGACCGTTGAGCCCTTTGTGGCTACCACTAAAGGAGCTGGGCATAGGTTCAAAATACTATTCAGGGCCGGGATGTAGTCCATCAGGGCCGGATGCTTGCCTATCATACAGTGGGGCCCTGTGTTCCATAACCCATATTGGGGGAACAAAAAGTAACACAGAATCCATGGACACAGAGCAAAGAAGAGGGAGGTTTGTTGGAGGTGTTTTTTTTTTTTTTTTTTTCTTTCTCTTTGTTCTGACAATAAAAGAAACTCTCCTACCATATTAGATGTGAGGAGTGGTCATCACTTGGATGTGCCCATTAAAACTGTCTCTGAGCTGTTAGGGAGTCAAGGTGGAGTTTAATTCTGTATGGGTCTTTTCAGTTGATAAGACCTAGGAGGTACCTGTCCATGGCTGATTGATCTGTGGGACTTACCTGACACCAAACTTCCCCAGACAGACAGTTAGAGGAACTCCGACTTCACCTGTGCTAAAGCTGGACATTGATATTGAGCACACCCTGGTATACAGTGTGAAGGGCTCCCTGCATTTCCCTTGCTGAATATGCACTCAGATTCTGTCTGCCTTGTTTTGGATGATATAAAAACAAAACCACTAACTTTCTTTTAATAAAAAATTAGGACAATTTGTTTTCTTTAAATGTTTGGGGGCAATAACATGAGATTGTATAGATTAATTTGACAACCGCTCTTTTATGGTTTTTGACATACGAAAGAATTGGCTTCTTTATGATCTGTTCATGCATGTGTATTATTACACTTTGCTCATATCCCTTCCCATTATTCTCTCTTATTCTTCCTTTCCCCTGCTATCTGCCTTTCCCCCTTACCTCATCTCTCTCTCTCTCTCTCTCTCTCTCTCTCTCTCTCTCTCTCTCTCTCTCGCACCTCTATTCTGCACACGAGAGAAAAACATGACAAGATTTATCTTTCCAATTCAAAATTATTTCACTTCACATGATGAAACCTAAAATTGATTTGAGACCCTCTTGATGTCCTGCAGCAATCCCTGGGGACACTTGCAGCTCGGTAGCACAGTGACCAGCTGTTTTCCTTTTGTGTAGGACTGGGTGGGGCATTGTTCTAAATACTTTCTCTTCCTCACCCTCTCCCCTTCTCTCTTTGCCTCCCCTCCTCATCCTAGCTCTGAGGATGAAAATCAAAGAAGTGAAGAAGGAAAATGGTGACAAGAAGATCGTCCCCAAGAAGAAGAAGCCCCTGAAACTGGGGCCCATTAAGAAGAAGGAGCTGAAGCGGCTTGTGCTGTTCCTCAAGAATGGTGCTGACTGTCCCTGCCACCAGCTGGACAACCTCAGCCACCAATTCCTCATCATGGGCCGCAAGGTGAAGAGCCAGTACCTGCTGACCGCCATTCACAAGTGGGACAAGAAAAACAAGGAATTCAAAAACTTCATGAAGAAAATGAAAACCCATGAGTGCCCCACCTTCCAGTCTGTTTTTAAGTGATAGTGGGGTGGACTGGGGAGGGAGTGTGACCTGGGGTGAGGGTGGGGGCGAGTGGATGGCCCTGGCTCTTGGGGTTCACATATTGCTCTTGCCCATTACAGTTGTGGCTTTTGCATTGCAGCTGGCTCCATCCCTACAGCGACCCCACTCCCTTCTCCTTACATAGCCATAGCCAGCTATGTCCAGGGCTCTTTAGATTAGGAAGGCTTTTTAAGGGCTGCAACAGGGCCAGCAGTCACTGTGCAAAAGGAAGGGCAGAATCCTTTCACTGAGTCTCAGGCACACACAGGCACACAAGTTTGCCAGTTTGGAAAAAGAAAATTAAAAAAAAAAAAAAAAAGGATTGCAAAGAAGTGCACGAGAGCAGCTGGCTGAAGTCGTACATTCTGGACATCATTAGGAGTTGCTTGTGGAGTCTTCAGGTAATCTAAGCCTTTGCAGGCAGAAAATTTTGACCATTGGCAAGCCAGGATGCTTTCGGTTTGGTAGTAATCCCCCCTTTTCTGTATTAGATAGAAACAAGAGCACCACCACCCCAACACTCTCTCTCTCTCTCTCTCTCTCTCTCTCTCTCTCCTCTCTCTCTCTCTCTGTCAGTAGCTGGGGTATTCCAGTACAGAATGGGATAGACAGGGGGCTGGATGGGAGGCCACTGCCTGTTCTATCCTCAGCTTTTGCACCAACCAACCTTTTATAGGAGACTGTTGGTCTCAGATGGCCATTTCTATCGGTCCCTTGGGACACAATGGTGACAAAGGCCTGCTTTTGTATGAGGAGGACATGCAGAGACATGAGGCATTTCAGGCTGAGAAGCCAATGATTACCGGTTTTCAAAAATACAGTGAAAGGAAAAAAAGCAAATGTAGTGCATCAGTTGGGCACGAGTTGGGGTGGACAGGGAACCTTACATTGTGATTTCATCTGTCACATTTCAAAAGAACAACAGCAACATAAACAGTGACAAAACCCCACACACCCTTCAAGGCATGGAGAAAAATCCACGCTGAGCATTTGAAAGATAACCAAGACCACGCTCTTAGACAGCTGGTGGCTGCCCTCGGGCTGGCGGCACATGTGCTGTGGAAGGTGTCTCTGTCTGCGCATGTGCTGTGGAGGTGGGTCTGGCACCACCACAGTGCTCTGCTGTCCTGGATCCCGCACAGCTATGGAATCCACAGCGCTCCCCAGACTGCTTTTCTCCAGGGAGATCCATTTCTTCAAACATGATTGTGTATAGTTAAAAGAAATTCGAAATTGCTGCCTGCCTGACCCCTCCACTTTTACTTTTGTACCCCCCCCACTAGTGTTTTTTTTGAGGGTAAGTGTCCTATCCAAGGAGATGGTTTCAAAGTTAACCATTGGCAGTTTCCCAAGTGCCCGAAGGCATTCCTCAAAGTTGGTATGCTTAATAAGTGATGTAAATAAGCCAGTTCTCTTAGGCAGCCTTACTCTTGTTGTCCGGGTAGTTCTAAAGAGAAAAGAAATGAACGTTAATTTCTTCCACCAAAGTCTGACTGTTCATTCCCCCACCACATCTCAAGGACCCCTGGCATACGAATTCCAGATGCAGCATAGATTGTGAGGAGTCACACTAGTCATCTAGTGGCCTTGGATTGTCACAGAAACAGGAAAATTCTGCAAACTTCTGGAAGACTGTAGCCTGGAAATCAGCGAGCCAATCTAGTTACCTACCCGAGTAGGATACTGACCTAATTAACCTCTTGTTTAGTAATCCCATTATCATAACACTTTTAAAAATTCTTTCAACCTTAATCATAAAATTATTAGAGACCTTAAGTGATTTGTCTATAATTTTGGATGATTTAAAAATGCATATGCATATTAGTGATTAGAAATAGTCCACTTTCTCATTGCCCAACTGAAATGCAAACATTTCATGAGTGTGTAGAGCTAGCTGGGCCTCGAGTTACTATTTCAGGGCTCACTGAAGGTCTGCTCATTTTGGCAAAGTGTGCTATGCAGCAGGGCCCTCTCCCAAGTGACAGAGGATTTCCTACATGAATTTACCTGAGTGTGTTAGCAGTTTCACGGAAAGCAAGCTAGGGGTCGTGCTGGGAAGCTCTGGGTTAGGAGTCCTCAGGTACGAGGCAATGCTGTCAGAAAGAATTCACCAGAAACGGACATGTGGACTGCAGTGGCTGTTCCCCAGCTTCAGAATCCCTGGCTTTAGAGTTCCATTGTGGACCTGTGAGGATTTTAGACACATACAGAGCAGTTTTGTTTGCACGACGTCAGCAGTTCAGGACAACAAGGGAGGCTATCTATGCACCCAAAGCTGCGTGATCACCAACCTTTGTTCTTTTCGACAAAAGGTACAACAAACCGATGTGCAGATTCATTTCACTGGTCTCCAATAGTGGAGGGCCTTGTGTGTTCAGACCATTGTTGCCTGTGAAAGGGGCAGACTTGGAAAGCTTTCAGAAAGTCATTTGGGAGAGGAGGAGGCCAGACCTGCTGAACCATTGCACACTATCGGTAGTTACCGTAGAAGGTAGACTTGGAGGCAAGAATTGTATTTTACTTTTAAAGCATTCTGAATTAACACTCAGCTCTCATGGTTGGTGGGGTTAGCATTATGTTCTCCCAAGGGCAGGATCTAAGCAGAGTTCTAGGCCTCCTATGAATGTGTAAATCACAGGAATCTCATTTCCCAAAGTTAGAACCTGTTTTCCTTGTTAGACTCTGTGTAACTACATGGTCTGTTGTACCTTCATAGCTGGAGCGTTTCAAGATGTGTTTCAGAAGCAAACCTGAGACCACATCTGGATGCTGGCATGCTGGCTGCTCTGACCTGGCAGTGCAGGTCCTAAGCACATGGATGGAATTCCTGTTGGCCCTAGTTCCTGTGTGAGGACTCCACTTTTAGAGTCTAAAAGTTTTATAAAAAAGCTTTGAATACTGTGAAGATGTTTTACATTCCATTTCATTTGTGTTGTTTTTTAACTACATCTGACCAGATGTTTTGATGTTATCACATATGTTAATAGTAATTCCCATATGTGTTTTGTTTCCATGCTTTTCCTGCCATGTATTCACTAAAATCACTCAATCAATAACAACGTGAGTTGTGATTTACCCGACTCCCTGTCATCCAGCACTCCACACTCTCCCACTCTGCATATTCCCTTGTGTTGTTTCCTGCTCCTAGATCATCCATCACCTTTAAGTGGTACCTGGGTGTGGTAGAGTGGAAGCAACCTGGGAAGGACCATGAATCTCCCCACCATCCTTCCCCACTAACCATTTCTCTATAACAGCCTGTTGTCTGGCTGGCTGTGTGGGTTTCAGCTCTGCCAAGATTTTGGCCCCATGTTTCAGATGCCCTTTCCGGGCCTGCCCCGTCCCCCCTTCCATTTTAGTATTCACATTCCAATTTCCAGCTAGAACTTAAGAAATGGTTTGTATCTGGTGCTGTGATCTCATTTGGGATTTTGCAGATGAAGTGGCTAAGATGTGACATGGCTGGGTCACTGGCGTGGCTAGAATTAGAACCCACAATCCCTGAGTCCCAGCTGTGTAGGCTGAATTATCTGCTGGGTCTGCGTTTGTACCCAGAGTGACACACTTTGCTGATCCCCGGTTGTTTATTTTGGGGTTGGGCCTCTTGCCTACAGAATTCTTCTATTGTAGTGATAGCTCCATTGGATGGTACACCCTGGTTAAAAAGCTCCTCCACACTGGAACAACTAGTAATGTTTTTTTCAAATGTGCATCAAAACATCACCTATTCAAGCACAGCATCACTATCTTTAAAGCGAGGAATGAGGGTTTTCACATACTCATCTAACTGGTGAAGTACCGAAGTGCAAACACTGCTAGGTAGAATATTGGCACTTCCTCTTGGTTCTCCTGTGATTTAAGGAGAGAATTTCCTTTAGGCTTGGTACCACCCCTACAGAATCCAAACTTCCATGACCCATAACATCTCATGACATTTCAAATTGTCCTCTTTCTAACAAATTAGCACAGAGATGATGACAGGTGTGCAGAAGTATACTTTGGTTTCAGGGGGTGCTGGGGCATTCAGGATCCCCAGCGCTGAGAGTGTGGGCCTGCTTAGGCATGTTAGGTAATCTAAGAACTACAGGCTTGCTTGACGTCATTCGGCATAGCATACACTTCTCTTCAAGGAACCAGCTAGACCTCTTTATCAAAGGGAAACAAGAGATGGGTCCAAGTTAGGTTGGCTTTGCTGTCTTCCCACATAGGATCCAGACATGCCAGCAAATCCACATTGGCTTCTGAGGAAGAAAAAACTGGGACCTGTCGCCTGATGAAAGTCACAGGAGAGAAGGGGAATGTATTTCCCTGTAAACCTGTGTGGTGGTCACCAAGAGTGGCATGCTCACGTCCAGTTCCTGGCTTCTACCCTCAGAAATTTTGATTATGAAGGGTGGTAATGGGGTCTCATATGTTAGTTTACCTCCCCTTCACTGAAACAAATGCTCACAACACACAGGAAACAGAATGGTCTTAACAAGGAGTCAGGGCAAGAAGTAGCCCCAGGAACACTTCTGCAGTGACCTACATACTTCTACCGGAATCCCACCTGCAGTTTCCCTCCCAACAGCTCGTTCAAATTTTTAATTCATCGAAGGATTGAACTATTACTTGGGTCAGATTCTTCATGATCTAATTATCTCTCCTGGGCATATTACAGTTGAATGAAGTTGACAATCTAGATAACACCAGATTTAGAATTTGTAAGTTTGCTGGCTGTTTCAAGACACTGGTTCATTACATCTTTGCAAAACCTTCTAATAGCCCAAACATGGCTTGGGAATGAGAAGCAGGTATTTATTTGGGACTTCTTTTCTCTTCCACACACATTGCTGCAAGATCTCTTGAAGTACTATGGGCCACTTTGATATTAGTTAATAAAGTGGTTCAGAGAGAGGGGATGAGACTTGGCTTTATCCTTTATAGTGGGATACATCTGGATCTTCAAAGAGCGCTACTAAGATTTAATAAGTACAAGCCACAGAGAACAAGTGCAGGTTCTGATTCTGTGGATCTAAGATGGAGTCATCCCCTCCCCCCCCCCTCGAGTTTCAAGACAGGGTTTCTCTGTGTAACTCACTCTGTAGACCAGGCTGTCCTTGAATTTACAGAGATCTGCCTGCCTCTGCCTCCTGAGTGCTGGGATTAAAGGAGTGATCCACCACCTATGGACGTCATACCTCTAAGGACAGTGGGAGCTGGGTCTATCAAGCACTCTTTGGGCAGGGAAACTCTCAGAGGCTCCCATTGGAACAATCTGTCTTGGGAATCTTTATGAGGAGCCATCTCTTCTAGACTCAAGTTATGATCTGTACTTTGAATTGAGAACAAAACCAACTGGAGTGAGAACTGATTATAAACCCAGATTATCTAGGGCTAATCTTCAATCATTCACTACTTTTTAAAAAAATTGTTTACAGTGCTGGGAGCTAGACCTATAAACAGGAGGAGGCATAGAGGAGGCAAACTGTCCACTTTGGCGCTACACTCCTAGCCCTAAACTGCCATCCCCTTGGAGTATATATACTCCTGTCTGCTTCTGGGGACACTCAAAGGTCCCATCTTTCATTGCCCCCTAGGCACAATGCTCTATTACCATTTCAAGCTGTGTCCCTTAACAGAGTGCTAGTTCCTACTGTAGCGGCTGTTGTAGCTAACCAACTGAAGGTGTTATCTGGACAGCTGAAGTAAGACAGGAAGTTGCCAACAGAGGTGGGACTTTCTGTGTTCCATTTGTTCACATCTGGGCAGTTTCAAATGCTTGCTGTGGGGGAAGCCAAGATGGGAAGGGCGACTGAAGTCTTTGGAGGGAAAATCCTATCTCTGACAAATGGGGGACAGCCTGCCAAGCAGGGCTGATTTACTAGGGTGCAGGCATTTGAATTTCTGTCAGCAAAGGCCAAGGAAGGCTGCTTTGTGCAGCCTTGGAGAAGATATCAGGGCAAGCTCTCTGGAAGAGCAGCAGGCTCCCATGTCTTCATACATCTGTGTGGTATTTAGATAAGAAGGGGCTGCACTTAATCACGGAGAGGGTTGTTTGCTTAAATGGAGGGAGGGAGCGTTGCATGTGTGTGTTTAAGGAGAGAGAGGAGGTGGGACGTAGTAGAAAGGAGCCAGCAGGTTTAAACAGTAACCCCCACCATGTGGCTTTAATTAGGATGGCCTTCCCATCACCTGAGCACCCAAACTATCCAGCCTGGATGCTGGGAAAGTATCTGAATTCACATGGCCTGGTCCTTGGGATTTCAGGGGAACTCTGGGGAAGTTTCTGCCTCAGTCCCTGCAAATGCCTGAGTCAGGAGCCTTGGTGTCTATTCTGTCAGGAAGCCTACATTTTGAGTGTCGGTGGAACTCAAGGCCAGAGCGTCTCTGAGAATCCCTGGGTAATCAGGACTTAGAGACAACAATCCAAAACGTAAAGCCACACACTCGATTTTCTTCTTCCCAAAGACAGAAAGAGCAGATCTCATGGAGGCGTTTGTACATCATCCCATTTCTGCTGCACCTGTTTGATGGTGTGCACAGAGGCCCACTGTCACTATCCAGACCTGGGGAAAGATGGTGAGAAGGGAGACTATGGCTTAAGGGCCTCACTTTCCATTTTGCTGCCTCAGTGTCCAAAGACACTACACAGATACGGGTAATTTTGCCCCTTTGCCTGGATGATAAGTCTATTATCTGAATGAAGGGAGCATTGCATGCCCTAACCCAAGGGACTGTTTCACAGTGTGACCCAGGGACAAGTAAGGTGAGTACCATATAATATACATATGAGATTCCTCAGGGGTAAGGACATTACCCCCACCCCCACCCCCATCACCCTCCCCCCAACCGAGGCTGGCACCTGGACCTATTAGAATCCTAGTTTGGCAACTTCCATTCTAAGATATGCAATGGCTACAGCTGCAGCAAATCAGCTTTTGACTTGAGTCAGGCTTAGGGGAGGCTCCAAGGCTCCTGAGGAGGGGTGGGAGATGGGGGGAGAGGAAAAGGTGATGAGTTGTTGGCTAGAGAGAAAAATAAGCACCAGTGAAGAAACCGCCGTTCAGGTCAGCACAAAGCTGACTGTCTTAGGCCTGTCTCCAACTAGGCCATCCCTGTAGGGCAGCTCAGCCAGTCCTGCAGGCACTGCAGCCTCCCAGGATTCTCTTCGGCTACCTTTCTCCCCAGTGCCAGAACTGGCAGTTATACATGAGAAGGAGGTTGCAAACGGGTGAGGACAACGTTCCCTGGTGGAGACTAAATATTGGTCCTGTCGGATGCTCATCAGGACAAGACATCTGTGTTTGTTTCCATTAGGTAGCTGGAGGGAAAGAATGCATCTTTCCAGGCAAGGGACTAGCATTAGCCTGGCTGTGCCATGACTCCATGAAGGAAAAGGGCGGCTTGTGGGCTGCAGACAGTCTGGCTTCTAGCAGGAACCTTCCATCAAGACCTTCTTCACTGTGACTTCTTTGTCCTGAGTTAGAGGACAGAGGTCTGGCCCGGGGCACTTCTCTCCCAACCTGAATGTGTCTGTGGTCCTCAGGTTGACCCCTCCAGCAGATTCAGAGAAGGCATGATTCCTTGTTTGACATCTAGTCCTCCCTCCCTGCCTGGTGGATGGAAAGGAGTTTGTGCAAGAGGAGAAGATTCAGCTGCAGGGAATAGATTCAGCTTCTAAAATCAAGTCAAGAAAAACACACACCCAGTCACACTTGGGCTTAGAGACAGGGTCATAGCTATGACCCCAGAACCTCCCACCCATCTTGTCCTCAGAGAAAAAGCTGCTCTAGCTTTTAAATCTCTGCTACCCTGACCCACTGTCACCTGTTGGCATGCTTGTGAGTAACTGGTGTTTGGAATGTTTGCTCTCCTGTAAATGCCTGTTTCTTACTCAAGTTTTCGTATCAGACCCTTTCATCGCCCTCATTTTTTGTTTGCCCCCAATTCTGTCTGTCCATCAATATCCTTGCTCTGGATTGATTTGGGCTACTGGGGTTTGCCATGTGCACCATCTCCCTGCATTATTGTAGGGCTAAGAGCTGTGGGGAGAACCGTTTCTGGTTGTTGAGCTTTCAAACATCAGGACAAGGGAGGCTTGACAAGGGTCTGGCCTGCTTCCTGATTTTGGATTAGGCCAAATTGGGAGTGTATTGTACACCCCCAACCCCAAGTATTTGAGAGGAAATGTGACCCTTGTGTTTCTGATTCATGTGCACTTAACTCATTAAAATGCTGATTTACAGACGGTGGCGATGTCCAAACTAATCTCTGGGGTCTCTTTTTCAAGCCAGCTTATTTTTTTTCTTGGTGACTTTTTATGGAAGGGTAGGTGGGAAGAAGAAATCAAGATTTTGCTTCCCAACCAGGGCAGTTGCATTCCACTGGTATTGGAACTTGGGCCTGGCAGGCAGGGACAGGAACTCCGACCTTGGAATTGATTGGGTTCTCTGTTGGAGGAGACCTAAATCAGAACCACCTGGTATTCTTCATGGCCCTGTCATTGTCCATGCTGTAGGAAGCATTTGAACTTGACCTGTGCTGAAAATGAGCCAGGGAACATGAAGAAGGAAGACCCAGATCCACTCTTGGGAATGAACGTAAGTCTTGGGGGCACTCGGATTCTGCAACAAACACAGCTTGGCAGCTCTGCAACGGAGATTCCGTCAGCGTCTCCAGTGAGCACAGGTTTCCTCCTGGGGACTCAGGGAGCATTTGCTTGCATGGTGCACGTGAAACTTGTTTGTAATGGGACAAAGAGGGTGGTATATCATAAATTCAGCAGCTGACCGCTAAATTCTTCAGGGAGACTTGGGATTTTGCCTCATTTCTCATTTTTATTTTTTTAAGGCAGAGAATGTTTCAAGACAAAACAAAACAAAACAAAAACCTAAACTGGGGTAGGAAGAATGAGTCTCTTGTTATTATGAGTGGGTGGAATTCGTGTGTGTGTGTGTGTGTGTGTGTGTGTGTGTGTGTGTGTGTGTGTCTGAGAGAGAGAGAGAGAAAGAGAAAGAGAGAGAGAGAGAGAGAGAGAGAGAGAGAGAGAGAGAGATCGGGCATGTGTGGGGGTGGGTGGTGGGTGGTACTATAGGGTGTGTGTGTGATCAAGGCATGTGTGTGAATGTGGGTCAGTGGGTGGTACTATCAGGGTTTGTGTGTCTGTGTGTGTATGTATTGGTATCAGGGTGTGAGTGTGTTGTGTGTGTCTAAGGTTTCTTTTGCTGTGATAAGACACCATGACCAAAAGTAACTTGGGAAGGAAAGGGTTTATTTCACCCAGCTTCTATCACTGACAGATTCCAGGGCAGGAACCTGCAGGCAGGAAAAGAGCAGAGACCATGGAGGACCATTGTTTACTGAATTGTTCTGTCCTACTCAGTCAGCCTGCTTTTCCAGGTACCCAGCACCACCAGCTCATGGGAAGCACCACACCCACAGCCATCACTTCTTCTTCTTCTTCTTCTTCTTCTTCTTCTTCTTCTTCTTCTTCTTCTTCTTCTTCTTCTTCTTCTTCTTCTTCAAGCACTACAGATTTTTCCAATAGGCCTGTCTTGTGGCAGCATTTTCTCATTTGAGAGTCCGTCTTCCCCAAAGACTCTAGCTTGTGCCAATTGGTGTAAAACTAGCTAGCACAGTCTCTCTCTCTCTCTCTCTCTCTCTCTCTCTCTCTCTCTCTCTCTCTCTCTCTCTGTGTGTGTGTGTGTGTGTGTGTGTGCGTGTGCGTGTGTATGTGTATGTGTATGTTGGGGCTGTTGATGAGTATCTGTGTCAGTGTGTGTAGGCATTAGATCTAAGTTCCTTGCTTTGTGTTGGTGTCTCTCTATAGTCTGGCTGCCTTGAGTCTTTCCTCCTTGTAGACACTTCCCCTGGGACCACTTACCTTACTTGGGGTACAAAATTGTGTGGTACTAAGTCTCCCATGCATTGGTCACCCTTGTTTCTACATAACTTGTAATTAACTTGGCTTGTTTGTAGGCACCACAATTATAACATACTAAATATAGCACTATCACCCCCAAAGGAATGGGTTGAAGCTAGTGGATCTCAGAGTGCTTTTGGACCATAGCATTGGTGAGGCCTCAGTGGAAGGGAAAATTTCACTGAAGGGTGGGGAACCTGGACAGCATCCAGTAGCTTTTCTGTACCTGCCTGGGAGCACTTCCTCACATCCCAGTGTCTGAAATCTGTGGCTGATGTCATCTTCTGTTAGACTGGATCTGTTTTTCCATTACAAAAGGAAAACGGTGAGTTCACTCAGTAGATTTGGACCTCTAAAGATCAGTCTTCTTCACAATGTCCATCAGTGGCTGATTTACCAATGAGATTAGGGAAATGTTGGTTTCTCAGTGTGTCTTTGGCAGAAGACTCAGTGGATGACACTGGATCAGAACTAAGGCTCATAAAACAGTTGGTACCCTGGATGCTGGCACTTACAGGGTGCTTGCACCTGCTTGTCTATAAAAGGAGCCAAGTGTTCGCTTTGGCTCATTCCTCAGTCCAGTTATTCACTTTTTAGGAAGATCTTTTCTTATTCAAGGAATCAAAGTCTGAGGTGTCTGGTAAAGCTGGGATGCTTTCTTCTGAATAAGTGGCTCATTTGATGGGAGAGGCCCTTCTGTATGCCGTGAATATGTTTCTCTTACTGGCTAATGAATTAAGCTGTTTCAGCCAATGGACAGACAGGACGTGGACAGGTGGGAACACTCATTGGTTAATCTGAGATATTTTATGTGAAGTTAATTTTTCAAGGTTTCTGACTATATGACTTGAAATACCATATAAACAAACAAATACCAAACAAACAAACAAAGCAAAATGACCACCACCAAAATAAAACCCAACCAACAACAATAAAACAATAGATAAAAGAATAGAAAGAACCCTTTCTTTAGCATGAGTATGCAAAGAAAGGATTTCTGTTAACCCCATGTACTGATTCTGCCAAGGCAAGTGACTGGATAGAGGGCTAACTCCTAGCCTGCTGGGGAATGCTCAGTGAGTGAGAACAAGGCTGAGAAACTGAGGCACACCAATCATGATAATCTTGACAGAACTTTATTGCTCTTTTCTTGCAGAAGCATCTTTGAGAAGAGTCATAGAATTGGCTTGAAGTATTGTTTCTTATAAGCAATAAAAGAAAAAAAATAAATAAAATTGGATTACATCAAAAAATTTAAAATGTCTGTGAATCTAAGGGGAAAAAATACTGCAAAAAGAGGCAATCCACAGAATGGGAGAGAGAATTTGCTAATTGGGTGCTTGGTAAGAAGTTACTGTTCAAAATGTATAAATATCTTCAGTAACTCAGCAAGAACAATAACTGAATAACTTGGTTAGGAAATGGTCACAGGACTTGAATAGACATTTCTCCAAAAAAGACATACAAATGGGCATGTGGAAAGATTCCCAATACCATGAGTCGCTAGAGAAGTGTAAATCCATACTGAGAAGCTGGAGAGATGACTCAGTCACTAAGAGTGCTCACTGATTGCTCTTCCAGAGGACCTGGGTTTGATTCCCAGCACCCACATGTCAATTAACAATTGTCTATAAAACCCTATGGAATTTGATGCTCCCTTCTGGTCTCTTCAGGCACTGGGTATGGGGTATGCATGTGGTATATAGACATAAATGTAGACAAAACACCATACACATTAAAACAAACAAATACAAATTTAAGAAAAGAAAAAAAAAACACTGAGTTTTTCATGGAGGGTAATTTGAAGATCCAGTCTCCCCAAGAAAGAATTCACTTTGCCCCAGTGACATGTGATCAAATGACACATCCTTTGTTGAGGGCTGTGTTCCATCTAATCTGTTCTTTCTCTTCATGGGGGCCACAAAGGACAGATGCTAGGTCCACATGCTTGTGTAGGGTTTCCTTGATGGTGCAAGGACACAGATCTTAGGTACCTGTGGGAACAGATCTGGTATTTTTTGATCCTTGTTAAACACCCTCGGGCAGTAGGGAGATACACAGCTATATCCTGGCATGAGCCTGGAGGTAAAGCCACAGGTGTGCTTGGGAGGGGTCAAGCAGCAGCTTGCTCTTGTGACCATATCGGGTCCACCCACACACACTCTGTCAACCACTCACCCATATGCACTGTGCAGCTCTTATTGAACCAACTGGACTTGGACTGAAATAGTGGAAGAATGTTGTATTTTTCATAGCTGTATGGTCTCTCCTAATCACCAAGAACCACTCTCATCTTCATGGATTGAACACTTCAGACTAATCATTAGAAAAGATTAAAAAGTTCCCACAAAGGCAGACTTTCCCTCCTCAGCATCACAGGCTCAGAGAACCAAAAGAAAAAGAGCAGGTGGACATCTCTGCATTTGTCCTGCCTCTTTCCTCACTGGTTCTCCTGCTTGCTGTTGGCAGAGCAGTGGGGTGGGGGAAATATGGGAAGGTGTGTATGGCAGGGGGAGTGTGATGGGGGAGTATGGGACTGTGTGTGTATCTAAAACTCTCCACCCCACCTGTCCTGAGCTCATCCTAATGGCCACCCTCAGATGTGTTAGAACAAATTGCTTCTTGCCTTTGGCACTCCTGTGAATTCTGAACGCCTTTCCCCTGCCTGTACAGATCTCCCATACTCCAGGGGACCCCCGCATGCTCCTTCACTTTCTGCTTCTGAGGTTTCTATGCATGTCTGTGTTTTAGAGTTACAGATCCCAGAAGGAGTGTTTGTGAGTGTGGCTCTTTGGATCTGTTCAGCCTAGCTGCTGTTTCTGACCCCAGGGCCACTCCAGGGCCCTCCCAGAGCAGTCTTGCTCATTGGGCCTTCTGCCCTCTGGTTGTCCTGCTTGGGGGCGGGGGTGTTCATCTTTCAGTTCTGGGAACATCTCTTAGGATCCATTAGGAAGAATTTTCTTTGCTTCTGCTCTGGTCCCAGGGCCCCTTTTTCTTGAGGTGTCAAGAAAGACATGCATACAGACTTCTACTAACTCAACCTCCTTCTAAGCAGGATGCCCTCATAGCCCTCTCTGTCCACTTTTCCTTTTCAGCCCTTTAAACTGCACGAAAATGACCAGTCCTGACAGGAGATAGAAAGCACATGTTATCTTAATAAGGATAATCTAAATGATTGTGAATAGTACAAGTGGAAAACTGGGAAGATGCAGCAGGATGCCTGGGTCTGAATGTCTAGGAATTCTAGCAAGTGGGTACCATCTCACAGAACAGAGGAAATCTGGACCCCAGCTTAGCAAGTGTTGACAGTGTCTGCAGTTGCTCTTCTGCTACAAATTACAAAAACAAAAACAAAACAAAACAAAACAAAAAACCCTAGAAAAACAGGTGCAATAAGTATTGCCAGACACTTGGTACAGGCAGCTCGGGAGAAAAGGAAAATGAAAGACAGCCTGGTTGTTCTGGCTGTTGGCAAGGTGTCAATTTTGAAATCATGTACAAGCAGAGTGAATGCAGGCATATCCCAGCAAGTCCAAGGAGTTCAGGAGACAGACACTGGGATTCTGGAGGCTGATGTAGCTGGGATTTTTGAGACAGAAGTTGGACATGAATGACACTGGAAAGGAGCCCCAGAAGTCACCTTAAGTGGTAGACTATGTAGGGTGACATGTGAGATTGAGCAAAAGATAACTCATAGGGAAAAGAACAGCACTGAGGAGCTGTTGACTCATGCAGGCCGAGGATCCATCCCATTTGCTGTGGTCTGAATGAGAATGTCTCTTAGATGCTCATTCATATTTGATCCCCAGTTGGTGGCACTGTTTGGGAAAACTTAGGAGGTGTGGCCTTGTTGGAGGTGGGCTTTGAGAGTTTAAAGGCCTGTGCTGTTTCCAGTTGCTCTCTGCTTCATACTTTAAGATGTGAGCTCTCGCTCTTCACTATCTATCCTTGAGCTGGGAGGCAACTCTCACCACGAAGGTAGAGCTGTGCAGCTTCAGTGAGTACAAGACCTACCCGAGTCATGGCAATGCTAAGCCAGGACCAACACAAAGGTATTCTAGTTTCTTAATGCAAAACACAAATCCGAATTCCTTTTCAAGAGGAATCTGTAGCCGATAAACTGGACTGTCCTCTACAGAAGAAAACACAGCTGGGTGTTGGTGACGTATGCCTTTAATCCTGGCACTCGGGAGGCAGAGGCAGGCGGATCTCCGTGAGTGCCAGGCCAACCTGGTCTCCAGAGCGAGTGCCAGGATAGGCTCCAAAGCTACACAGAGAAACCCTGTCTCAACAAAAGCAAACAAACAAAAAAAAAACATGAAGAAGAAGAAGAAGAAGAAGAAGAAGAAGAAGAAGAAGAAGAAGAAGAAGAAGAAGAAGAAGAAGAAGAAGAAGAAGAAGACACAAAGAAGGACAGTCAGAAGAAATTCAAAACAAACAAACAAACAAACAAACAAAAAACCCGCCTTGCACTGGTGCATTCCTTGCTGATATCATGGCCAAGAGGAATCAGAAACCAGCAGTCAGGAAAGCTCAGTGACTGCAGGCTATTAGGGCTGCCAAGGAAGCAAAAAAGGCTAAAATAGGCATTCAAGAAGATAGCAACCGCTGCTGCCAAGGAGCCTAGGAACACAGTGCCTAAACAAAAGATTGTGAGGCCTGTGAAGGTCTCTGCTCCCCGAGCTGGTAGGAAAAGGCCAACTTGGTAGATCAGAGGTTTGAATAAAGATCTACCTCTAACTCTTAAAAAACCAAAAGAACATGTGAGTTCTCAGCTCGCCACTCCAGCTGCCATGCCTCCACACTGCCGTCATAGACTCCTATCCCTGTGGAATCGTAAGCCAAAATAAACTTTTCTTCTTTAAGTTGGCTTGGCCATGGTGTTTTATCACAGCCACAGGAAAATAACTAATCTACCATTACTGCAGACACCACAGAGAAGTCCCGCTCCACACTGGGAAAGCCTCAGCAAGTGCTTACATGAACAATGGCTGTTAATGTCTCCAAACCATCCCAGAAAAAAAGATTTTTGAAAAAAAATGTCACAAAGATTAATTTTTTTTTTGTTAAGCAGAAAGTCTTACCCAATGCCAGAATAAAAATCCAATACTTTTCAAACAAATGCAACCTGACTTTTGATACCCAGGAGGGTAAAACTCACAATATCACTAGATTTGCAAAACAAGGAGATGTGACCCACAACTTAGACAACTGTACTCAGAAATGACAGACATGACAAAATTAGAACCCTTAACATGTCCTTCTTTCTCTCCTCGTTGATGCTCTCTGGATTTGGTAGGTCATTTCCAGAATACAGGTCATGCAAAGGTTCAATGAGACCTGTAGCGAGAGATACTCTCAGACTGCTGTGGCAAGGTCTTGAGGTTAATGTCAACATGACATTAATCTTGTTCATCCACTGGAATCGTGTCATGAGGCCACATTTCACTCTCATGGCCAATACCTAGTGTTAAGTCCAGGAGTATGTGAGGGAAAACAGAGGAGAAAAAAAACTAACAACAACATTCACAGAAAACTGACAAGCACAACTTGGATTCCAGAAGGGAGCTGGGGAGAAATGCAAGGCCTAACTGCAAGGCAATGTCCCGGATTGAATTCTGAAACAATAAGAGGGAATTAATGGGAAAAGTGGTGAAGTTTGAATCTAGCCTGGCGTGTACTGATTGTCTAAGGCTGTGGTTTGAAGTACCAGAGTCCGGGTGGCGACACCACTTACACCACTAGGCATCTGTTGACTCATGCATGACTTTGAAAGCTAGCAGTCTTGAAAGCAGGATGCTGTCGGAGATGTGCTTTTTAGGGAATATGTAAGGGGGAAACTCTCCTCACCCCTATGCCTCCTGGTGGCCGTCAGGAAGCTTTGTAGATGCAGAGAGCCAACTGTGACATTCCTTTCTGGTGCTGCTTGTATAAGGACTCCAGCTACCTAAGGTCCACTGCATTCCAATGTGACTTCATTGTGACCTAATTACATCTGCAGAGATTCCATTTCCAAACAGGGGCATGTATACAAGCATCAACAGTTAGGACTTGAGTGTGTCTCTTTGGGGAAAATTTCATCTAACCGACAATACTTAACTTTAGGAAATGTGACATAGTTGCACACAATGGACAGTGGGAGAATGATAATTAGAAAGTTTGTGTCAACTTGGCAACTTCTCTACAAACCTGAAATAAAAATTCATTAGAAAACCCATTGACAGTGAAGCAGCCTTTCCTGGACATAGCAGGGCAGCCATGTAGATGAACTCATAGAGCTGTGACAACATATACAAGACATACACAGAATTAAGACAGACAAATGTACTAAATATTCTCAGAGGCCTAGTGGCAAATGTGAAGATAATGAAGATGTAAACAGATGACAAGAAGAGAACTAAATCAAACTTCTTTTTTAAAATTTGCTTTTCAAGACAAGGTTTCTCTGTGTAGATCAGGCTGGCCTGGAACTTACAGAGATCTGCCTGCCTCTGCCTACTGAGTGCTGGAATTAAAGCTGTGATCCACCACCTCCCAGTTAAATCAAATTCTAAAACTGAAAAATGCATCTGAAATGAACAGGGTGACTGCTAGTTTCTGGCTCTACTCTAGCTGCTATGGGCTGGAGCAGGTCTATCCTTGGGTAAAAGCAATCTCCCCTTCTTGTTTCTGTCAGGTATTTAGTTAATAGCAAAAAAAAAAAAAAGTGATAGAAATAAGGAGAGATGAAAGCCCTTTGAAATAAGGAGCAGCTCTCTTAGCAAGGCCTCTTTTTCAGGAGAAACTCTGGAAGGAGACTTGCCTTCTAGGACTTTTTTGGAGCTGATGTGGCCTGGAGAAGAGAAACACCTTACCCCAGTCAGTCCTATACTTCCAATAGATGGAGAGAAACTCTAGGTCCAGCTCCTTGGTCCCTCTTCTAATGTCTAAAAGCCAAGGGGTAGACAAGACACATACATCCTGCTGTTCTATGTAACTTGGCCTTTTTAGATACATGGGGGCTGGGCCACTGTGGGTGGAATCTATAAATGATGAGCATAAGAATATGAGTAGAACCGTATTCTACAAGTATGGAAAGCCAAATCTCCAACAAAAATCATAGAAGAAATCTTCTCCACTTGGGGGTGGGGGGCGGATGCTAGCCCAGATACAGGAGCCATTTAGAAGGTCAAACACAAAACCAGGAAATACTCTCCCTTTGGTTAATGATAATGAAGCCACTAAACCCAGAGCAGCAGAAGGGGAGCTCCAAGTCATGCAGAAAGGCAGGTCTGTCAGAACAGTAGCATGTTGAACTTTGGAAGCCAGAGGGCCTTGGAATGATAAACTTCAAGTTCTGAAAGCAACAGCTGCCTTCCCAGAACCTCTATAACTGGGCCCTAAGGTGTATCATTAAGTTATTTATTTAACATCTTTCTGGTTTCTTAATGTAAGCATTTAAAGAAAACAAGGAAAGGCCAAAATCAAAATGAGTAGTTGGAAAAATAATTAAGAGATGCAGAAATTAATGAAATGGAAACATAAAATACAAGAATTGACAAAACAAAGAACTGATTCTTTGAAGATGTAAAAGCGACAAACTTTAGACTAACTATAAAAGAGACAGACGACACAAATTAATATAACTAGAGGTGAAAAGGGAAACATCACTAAGGGGACCAATACAATTCAGAAAGTCGGTAGGGCATACACTAACAACATATAGTCCAGCAAATTTGAAAATAGAAAAGAAATGGGTAGATTTCTAGATATATGTGACCTTACAAAATAAAACAATATGAGATAAATAACTTCAACAGATATACAACAAGCAGAAAGATTGAATAAAAAATAAACAAGCTCCTGACCAGAATGTCCCCAGGCCCAGATGGACTCACTGGTGATTTTCTCAGACCTTGAAAGAACCAACACCAATCCATAGAGTAGAAGAGGAAGCAACACTGCCAAACCCTTTTTCTGAAGTTAGTTTTACACTGACACCAAAACCAGACAAACACACAACAAAATAACCCAAAATTGTAGACCAATATCCCTGATAAACACAGAAGCAAAGAACCTCAAGAAGATGCTTTCAAATTAAAATGTAAAAATGCATCAATATGATTATTCATTGTGATCAATTTTATTTTATTTCAGAGATGTAGGATGGGTTCAACAAATGTAAATCAATGATTGTAATATATCATATAAATGGACCCAGGAACAGAAATCTTATGATCATCTCATTAGATACAGAAAATATTTGACAAAACCCAATATCACTTGATAATTACAGACCTGAAGAAATTGCCAATAGACAGAATACCTCAACATAATAAAAATCTACACATGATAAACCTATAGCCAACAGTATACTAAATGGGGAAAAAACTCCAAGCACTTTCACTAAAGTCAGGAACAAAAGTATGTAGATGGACTTTTCTTTTTGGGGCCACCAGCTCACAAAAGATGATATGGAGACTTATTATTAATTATGAGAGCTCGGCTGGTAGCTTAGGTTTGTTCCTAACTAGTTCTTATAACTTAACCCATTTCTTTTCACCTATGTTCTTTTATGTGGCTAGGTTGCCTTCACTCTATACCACCCATCCTGTTTCCTCTCTATCTGGCAGGTGACTCCTGGCATCTCTGCCTTCTTTTTTCCAGCATCTTCTCTGCCCTGAAAATCTTGCCTAGCCGTTGGCCTTTCAGCTGTTTATTAAACCAATAACAATGATACATCTTCACAGTGTACAAAATGATTATTCTGTAAAAAAAGAAGGCTGTCCACTATTTCCATTCTTATTCAACATAGTACTAGAAGGCTTAACTAGAGCAATAGACAAGAGAAGCAAATAGAAGGGATATAAACAGGGCCAGGCGGTGGTGGCACACGCTTTTAATACCAGCACTTGGGAGGCAGAGGCAGGTGGATCTCTGTGAGTTCGAGGCCAGCCTGGTCTTCAAAGAGAGTTCCAGGACAGTCACCAAACCTACAGAGAAACCCTGTCTGGAAAAAAAAAAAAGAAAGAAAAAGATAAACAGGAAGAAATCAAAGTGTCCTTATCTGCAGATTCTGTGCATGAGAGACCCTGCAGACTCCACAGGAAAACTCTTAGCTCTGTTACACACTTCCAGCAAGGTAGCAGGAGATACAAAATTAACATTCAAAATCTGTAGCTTTTCTATCTACTAATGACAAATGAGCTGCAAAAGTGTCAGAGAAGTAAATTGGCATGGAAAGTAAAATAAAATACCCAAAGAAGTTGAAAAGCATGGTAATGAAAACTGCAAACACTCAAGAGAGAGGTGGAAGGAAACACCAGGAAAGATTTCCTCTGCTCGTGGGTTGGAAGAATTGCGCTGTGAAAATGTCTGTCTTCCCAGAAGCACCTTTGGATTCAGTTCAATCTTCGTCAAAATCCCAGTGCCACCCTTCACAGATTAGGAAAAACAATCTGAACACACACCTGGAAGTGCAACATCTCTCCTACCCCTGAGATCTTAATTCCACCAAGGTTCACTCTGGGGAACCAATTAATTTACCTGGCTTCCTTACAGAGCCTAGGTAAGGGGTTGCTTACGGGGTGTGGCCACTCCTCCCCAGTCAGCTGCATTTGAAACACCTTACCCAGCAGAGATGAGGGCTTCCCAGTGGCCACATAGATGGAGTCCTGCTTTAGTCTTCCCCAACCTCTAAATACTCTAGCCCCTCTCCCAGGCCACTTGAAGAGTTGCCAGGTGGTAGAGAGCAGCTGGATACTCAGGCAAGAGTCTATCCTTGCTTCTGTGAGGGGGTATACATTGTTAACAAGCCCAGCTTGTTGCAAGGAGGTGGGCAGCGGAACTACCCAAGATGGTCGTCTCTTGACTCAGAGGCCAGTCACTCATAACAAGGTTCCTTAAAAAAAAAAAAAAGCTAAAAATAGAACTATTGTTATGTGTGACCTAGATATACCCAAAGGATTCCCCACCGTCCTGCAAAAATACATGCACATATATGTTCACTGCTGTTCTAGGACATGACATGAAGTCAGCCTAGATGTCCATTGAATCATGGATAAGGAAAATGTGATGCATATGCCTTCCTTTTTCAGAGTACCTAGGTAGCTAATGTTTGCTAAGAGAGGTATGGCACCTTCTTTAGTAGCTAGGCACTGGCATGTTACACATGCTCCTGTATAAACCTTTGCAATCCTAATTAAACTCATTGGGTTACACATGTGTGTGCACACACACATAAACATACATATACACTGACACACACTCTCACACATACACACACGCGCGCGTGCGCGTACACACACACACACACACATTGTAAAAGTAGAAGGGAAAGTAGGGAAGCATTTCTATTGGTCAAGGCATGGTGATGTGATGTGTCAAAGAGCAAGCAGGGACTTAAGGCTACTTTATTGTCAGAAACTGCAAGTTGGAGGGCATCTTTGAGTTGTGGGAGGTGTGAAGGAATGTGCCAGCCTAGGACACTTGTCCAGGTAAAAGTGTTCCTGAAAAGTGAAATCAGACATTTCAAAAAAAGCAAACAAAAATACAAAAACAAAAAACAAAGAGGGGTTTTTCTACACAAGACTTGCCTTGCCAGGAATTTTGGAGGGTTCTCTAAAGGCAAAAGAAATGTAGTAGACTGGCAGTAGGTGTACCAGGAGAGAAGGGGTCCTGGGAGTGGAAATGCATGATTACAAACATGGCCATTGACTTCATTCAGAATGTTCTTTAAAAACTATGGACATTTTCATAATAATGCATTGTGTAATTTATAGTACACATTATACATGAAGTATGTATGACCACAATTGCAAAAATGCAAGCGTGCCCTAGAAAGTCTCTAACTTTTAGTAATGCAGTGTGTCACATGAAAGTAGACCACTTAAACCTTAAACAAAGAGGTACATCTGGGAGGCTATCAGAGATAAGAGGAGAGATTATTTAACGTAACTAGCTGTCTAAGAAGAAAGCAGGGAACAAGGCTGAAAAAGGGTCCAAAGCCCTGAGTGGGACACGTAGAAACAGATAAAAGGACTGTCTATTTGTGAGGCTTTTAATTACAGTCAGTGCAAAGTGTGCGATGACATGGATGAAAATGCAGACCTGGTCAGACCGTGGGAAATAGCAATGCTATACACCAGAGATGCACCTGAAAGATGCCCATGATAAACTGGGGTGGGGGAACTGAGTTCATAAGCTGAGGAAAGCCAGAATTTCAAGTATGTGGCTAGAGGATGTAGCTTAGAGGGGAGGCTATAGTTGTAAGTATTTATATAAAGAGAGAGAGAGAGGGAGAGAGAGAGAGAGAATCAGTGATCTAAATTCCTACTTGATGAATCTGTAAAAGAGAAGATTAAAATATGTAGAAAAGAAAGTTGATGAAAATTATTGATGAACTGGGAAGATGAAATTTAATGAACTGTCGATTCCCAAGGGTCGTTCTTTGCCCAGCACAATGAATGTTGACATGCTGTTGTCTGGGTCAAGCAAGAACAGAAGAAAAATAGAAAGACAAGGATTACCAGTATCTAGAATGAAACAGAAGACATCAGAAATCACAGAGCATTAACAGTATATTATAGATACACAAAAAACTAAGCCAAAAGTGACAATAATAAAAATTACCAAAAACTGACTTTAGAGATTAAAATTAGGGAACTAATTAAAAAATAATGAAATATTAAATTTAGAATCCAAACCTTTCCTATGAAGAATGTTCAAGGCTCAGATGGCTTCACTAAAGAATGTGACCAGCTTTTAAGGGAGACATGATAGCAGTCCTACGAAAATGGGGGAAATAGCAGGGCCTTTCAGTTAGCTCGTGAGGCTCCACCGGCCCTGCTGCCTTCTTGCCAGTCTCTAGCTCCCACTTTCTGTGGAATGCTCCGAGCCTCTTTGCCTGAACTTTGGCTTCTGCACAGAGCCTATAACACTGTGTGCTCACTAACTAGTCACGTGAAATGTCACATGGCCACTGAGGCAAGGCTGCTACACAGCACTGAACTCCACATGCACCCCTCCAGCTCTACCAGGCTAGAGCATGCATCTCGATTATAGCTGGCTAACTTTTCTTTAACTAGTCTTGCAACAAACAAGCCACAGCCCAACTCTCCAAAGCCCTCCCGTTCCTCTCTGTATCATACACTGGGTCCACTTCTTACCTGGAGATACGATAAGTGTTAGTCCTTGTGACAGAATGATCTACTGGGAGGCAGCCAGAGCTTGAGAGCTCTGCTTCGCAGCCTTCTGTTGGGCTTCTCTGTTCTGTTTTATGGGTCTCTTAGGGGAGCCTAATCCCGGTTTGCCTGGGTCAGCGGCAGTTGTATCTCTGTCCTCTGTCATTGCTAGTACTGCTCCTTTGAAGTTCCCAGTTTGATGATGAATGTTATGGCTGCCTGGGAAGGAGGAATTAGAGGTCTTGAACAGCCATTATATTATGTTGTGTTCTCCAAAAATTCATATGTTGAATTGCTAACCCCCTAGTTCCTTAACTGGGCCTTGCTGGAAATAGGGCCATTGTAGTTATAATTATTTATGATTATATCGTACTACAATAGGATGAGCTCCTAATCCAACATGAATGATGACATATGGAAAGAATGTCTTGCTAAATGCTGTGGCACATGCCAGTTATTCCAGTTCTCTGGAGTCCCTGAGACAGGATGATGTAGAGTTACAGGCCACCTGAACCACAACATAAGACAAAACAAAACAACAAAACAGAAGGGAAGGAGGGAGGGAGATGAAGGAAAGGAAGTAGGGGAGAGAAAGAGGAAAGTTCTTGGGGCCACATAGACACAGACACACACACACACACACACACACACACACACACACACAGATACACACACATAGATACACAGTCACACAGACACACAGACACAGTCACACGGACACACATACACAGACATACACAGTCACATAGACACATACACAGATATACAGTCTCTCTCTCACACACACAGATACACAGTCTCTCATACACACAGTCACACACAGTCTCTCTCTCTTTCTCTCTCTCTCTCTCTCTCTCACACACACACACACAGAGAGAGAGAGAGAGACAAAGACAGAGAGACAGAGACAGAGACAGAGACAGAGAGACAGACAGAAACAGAGAGAGAACGCCACTGACCATGAAGGAAGAGAGCCCAGTGATGTGTTCCTAAGTCAAAGACTATCACAAATTGCCAGCAAATCAGGGGAAGCGGGAAGAGAGGGCTGTACTAGATTCTTCCCTGTGGCCCTTAGAGAGGACACTTTGATTTTAGATTGCCACCCTCCAGAGAGATGACACAATAAATTCCTGTTGTCTAAGACTCCAAGTTTTGAGTACTAAATCTTCCAGCTCTAGGAAACCGAATATAGTAGGGACAGCTGGACCCCTTCTAGGAGAGTCAAGCCTGTACCCATGCCAGTGAAGAAAGAGAATCTCACAGGGTCAAGTGGTTTCTCAAGGTGACCAAGTGATTAGTGGCAGAGCCTAAAGATACCCAGGTTCCTGACTCACTGACAGGCACTTTCTGCTCCATCAAACCGTCACCATGCACAGGATGAGTCAAGTGTACCTCCCTAACACCCATTTCCAGGCTTCTGAGCTGGAGATTTATCTGCCCTGAGTGGATGTTTTGAGTTTGGAAAGTTATGGTTAAGGCCTGCTGGGCTGGGGCCTGAGCCAGCTAGGGGGCCAGGAACTGGGGAATTAACACTGTTTGAAGGAAAGATAGTACAGGACTTGTGCTGAAGAAGAGACAAGTGTGGTCGTAACTCTCTCGGTTTATCTAGGCCAGCCTAGGCAGGGCGTCTTGGCTATGCACCAGGCCTCCTCCTGCTCTGCTCTTGCCGAGGCTGGGCATCCCATTTGCACCAGCTTGCTAGGATGAAAAGCTAGCTACTGCGATTTCCACACGCCCATTCAGGGAGTGCTTGCTGAATGAGCCACCGGATGAATGGCTGTCAGAACTCATTTGTGAACTCCTTGGGGGCAGGGAGCATGCTGTCCGTTTTACAGACTTTGGGCTGTGCCCTGGAATTGGACAAAGAGCAAGATTTCTTCTTCTTCTTCTTCTTCTTCTTCTTCTTCTTCTTCTTCTTCTTCTTCTTCTTCTTCTTCTTCTTCTTCTTCTCCTCCTCCTCCTCCTCCTCCTCCTCCTCCTCCTCCTCCTCCTCCTCCTCTCCTCCTCTTCCTCCTCCTTCTCCTCCTCCTTTTTTTTCCTTCTTCTTCTTCTTTTCTTGTCCTATGACTCCAGGTAGCGGACCGCAGACTTTGGGCCTTGTTGGTGTACCTGACATCACCTGTCACACAGTCACAGCCTGTACCTGGGCCCTGGCCAGTTGTTGTTTGGACTGTTGGAAAATGAGCTCTTTTGCCTCAGGGCTGCAGAGCAATAAGAACTCAAGTGATACAAGGGTTTGTCTGTGAACAAGTGTACCCACGGTGCTTCTAATACAGTTTGACACAGTAGCTCTGGTAAATGTTGAATGGGTAAATCCCCCCCCCCCAATTCCTGCCTTGATCAATCCAGTTATGGCTCCTCTATAGACAATTCATCCACATAATTTGGTCCCAAGTCAGTCAGCCTCCATCCTGTATTTAATATTTTCCACACAATTATATACACATGTGCTCATACTATTCAAGGTTGGAAAAATGTTCCTCGATTCAGCCCCAGCATCACTCCCAGGCCACGCCTTAAATTGTATGCAGGCTGTGGCATCAGGGAGTGGCTCTATTAATGGAGTCTTAGCCAGTTTGGTTGACACCCAAGGAGAGGATGGACAGGCTGATGCCAGACATCAAATAGGATAGTGGTATATGCTGGGCCCAGCAACAGTTGAGAAAGAAGAACTTCAGAGATAGTCAGGACTTTTGAGGTCACAGATGTAGATGCTTAGGCAGCCAGATGTCATGTCCAGCTCAGATTGTAGATAGGAGCAGATTTTTGCCATCAGTAACCTTAAAGGGTGGCCCAAGCCTTATAGGGACTGGGAGATGTTGGCCTCCTGGATAGTTTCAAGGCAGTGACTTTCTGAATCCAGGGTTTGACAAAGTAATTATGAGCACATTCTCTTCTATAATGTTGGGTGTGGACAAGAGCACCTTCTCTTAATTTTCATGACAACCCTGTAAATAAAGAAACAAAGCTAAGTTAAAGAACTTGGTCAGACTTCCAGAGCAAGAAAAAGAAAAAGAATGTGTGGGATGAAAATGATGCCTGGGTCTATAAGGGACAGTGTGGTACAGAGGTTAGGGACATGGTTCTTAGTGTCAGATAGTGAGATTAAAATCTAGTTGTTATAGTCAAATGTACATCTCTCAATTGGCTAACCATTCTACTTCCAAAGAAATGAAACCATATATTCATATAAATACTTCTTTGAGAATAGTCATATGAGTCATTTTCAAACTAGCCTCAAAGAAGAAATGATCCAAATATCCCTAATAGGGACAATAGATAACATATCACAATACAGTCGTACAGCAGAATATTAATCAACAATGAAAATGAATGAACTACCTATGCACACATCATGATCAAATCTCAAATGTACTATGCCAAGGAATGAATGAAATCACAAAAATGTATTTTCTGATTCTACTTAAGCATAAGCAAACATGAGATGGTGTTTTGTGAGGCTGGTGAAATGTTGTATCACCTTGTTTGGGTTAGGGGTACTTAGAAGACTGTATGTGATTGCTCAAACCTATGAAATGAAAATGCTTAAGAATTAATATTTTATTATATGGTAATTATACCCTTCATAAAAAACCAAAGCTTTAGCTGCGCGTTGGTGGCGCACGCCTTTAATCCCAGCACTCGGGAGGCAGAGGCAGGCAGATCTCTGTGAGTTCGAGGCCAGCCTGGTTGACAGAGCAAGTGCCAGGATAGGCTCCAAAGCTACACAGAGAAGACCAGTCTTAAAAACAAACAAGCAAACAAAAAACACCCAAAAAAACTCCAAAGCTTTAGTTTAGCTATGTGTGCTGGCTTTTGGGTTTACTCTTTTAAGCCTGAGTCTCATAAAATGAAGGAATTTGATAAATCTTAAATTCTGATATGTTGTGATTTTTATGTTTTCTTAATTATCTAAAGGAAAATATGAGAGTGAACTGAGATAATCTTAGATAGGAGAGCCTTATCAACCCAGAAGACATGTATATTACAAAGGCAACTGTCTTTATATTTAACTATAAAACACAAATGAACAAAACTCCAAACACCTGTACTTTAAAAATCCCCTCCTGATAAAACCGTAAACTGAAATTAAACCGTGGCAAAGAATACACAGCTTTAATTGTATCAAGTTAATAAAAATGCTAATATCTCAACTGAAAAATGACCAACTAAAATGAGAAACAGCTCATTACCAGGAGACCTGAGTGGCCAACAGAGCTGTCAGCCAAGAAACATGAGCCAAAATTACCAGATGCCTTTTCCTCCCATTAATCGGAAAAATACTTTAAAACATGGGCTTGTTTTTGCAGTGCTTTGCCAACACACTGTGGATAGAACCAAAAATATGTCCAATATTTCTGCAAGTAATTCATTAATAAGAATTTTCTTTAAGATGTTTATATCATTTATCACAATATTTCACATTTAAAGACGCTATAGAAAAAAAAAATCAACAACAGCAAATCCAAAATGTGATCAAAGAGTTTTGTTCAAGAGTCTCATGCTCTGTTGACTGAGCTAGCTGAGCTCCAGAGAGTGACACTTGTCCATGGCTATCATGGTATTATTATCACAATGAGACAGTACAAATTGCCCAAATGTCCAAAAAAGAATCACTCAGCTATGTAGTGCTTGGAATGAGCATTTGAGCAAAGTAAGTTTATTATAAAATGCTCAGAGAATAAATCGGACTGATAAACATAACACATCGTCTGACTTTATTTAAAAACACAACTTATACCAAGGAGAAGACATGAAAAGGAGAACCCAAAATGTCTCAAAGGTTCTCTGGGGGAAGGAGAGACCTTGGGAGTTAGTAGGTTTCTTCTTTAAATTTCTAAGTCCACGCCTGGTGGTGGTGGCCCATGCCTTTAATCCCAACACTCAGAAGGTAGAAGAAGGTGGATTTCTCTGAGTTTGAAGCCAGCCTAGTCTATAAGAGTTCCAGGACAGGCTCCAAAGCTACACAGAGAAATCCTGTCTCAAAAAACAAAAACAAACAAACAAAATTTCTAAGGCCATTGTACCTCTAAATTTTCTATGGTAACACAGTTTTTAGTGGAATAGATCATTATTTGCATGGTAAAAGACCAAGTCAATTGCCACTTTCTCATTCTCACCCCTAGCCTTTCCCTCTCTTGCTCTCCCTCTGAAGGCATATATTCTGGCTACAAGAAGCTCTTCCAAAACCAACTAGTGTGGCTGGGCTCTTGCTCTTTCCTGGCAAGTGTGCCAGGGTACAGCCTTGTACTTTCTACTAGCCAGCCAGAAAGTGTTACAGGGACCCCAGACACAGAGTTCTGAAATCAGCTGTCTCCAGTAGAATGCTGAGGCTCCCTTGTATTTGACCAAGACCTGCATACTCCTGGGTTGGGCCATAGTGTTGAAAAAAAGGAATGGTGAAGATCTATGTAAACCAAGTTCTCTTGAGAAACCACTCACAGCTTGCACTCCTTTACTCCCCTATGGGTCAAGAATGGTAACCTTAACTTGCATGACTCTAGGTTTAGAATGTAGCTAGTGTGACCCCAGTCAAATTTTCTCAAGTTCAACAGTCCTGTGGTGACCAGTTGGGACCCTTTGATGGGGTCTACTAGTTGTACTTGGTCATAGCCAGTGTGATATCATTCCCTCCCTCTTTCTCTCTTTTATCTTAAAATTCCAATTCTTCACTCATAAGATAAGGAAAACATCTAACCTAAATATCTTTAAAAAAATCTAAAAATGGCATCATTTTTAAAGACAAATATAAGCAAAAAGTAAAATTTTAAAGAAAGAAATTGAGGCCTTGGTTATAAATATGGAACTTGAAAGTTGTGAACAGTTGGTTCTAGCTATGTTGATGGACAGATCTCATCATTTTGCAAGTTGAACTTAAAAAGGTTGTTTTTCATTCAAGCCAAGTGCTGTTGATGACCATGTAGGCATGATGGGTGAAGCTCTGGTTACATGGTTTTCAGGTTGCTCAGGCTTCCATTTGTCATCTAATCCGTGATGGACACATGACATCTCTCCCTAGAAACTCTCTGGGCTTGGTGACCTTTCCTTAATTTAAAGATAAAAACCAATCCAAGGATGGTGAGTCCATTTATTTAGAACCATAGACATAATGATAGTAAAATCTATATTTTTAATTTTTAGTTGGATTCATTGTGGCAGTTCCATACTCATTGTTTTATCCCTTGCTTATATCTACCCGCACTGACCTCCCACGGATTCCCCTTGATAGTCCATTTTTTTCCCCCAAGGACTCTGACTTTTGCTTCATGTCACACATATGAGACATTTGTCATGAATCTTCACCAGCAGATCACCAGGATTCCCTGTCATTTCTAAGGGAAATTTAAAGATGTGACAATTATTTTTCTTTTGTGACCTTTGAACTACAGGCCAACTTTCTCTGCTTTTGGTTGGTTTTGTTTCACAGTGGGATAGGAGTTTTGGCTTTCTGGGACTGATGAGCAACTCTGATTATTTGCTAGTCGCATAGCATGGGGAAAATTCAATTGGTTCATAACGAAACATTCTTAGGTACACCTAAAGATCTTAGCCAAGGGGGGTAACATTAGCAAACAAGTTTTGGCATGAATATATTGTGGACCACACTGTTTCAGATCCAACTTACTGATGTTTGCCGGTTTGGTACCAACCACAGCTTCCAGCAGGACCAGTGGCCAGTACAGCCTGTTGTGCCTATTTGGGCTGACAGGTCAAGGGTCAGCAGCAAAATAACAGCCAGCATCTGTTAGAGGGGCTGGGATTGTCAGGGTGTGCAATGAGCTCTGTGCGGTGGTGGTGTGATGCTAAGCACTTATAAGCATTGGTTAGCAGGTCTGAGGAAGACCGTTGCTTCTCTACCTCATACTACAGCCTCAAGCCAGCAGGCAGGTTTCAGCCCTGAGACAATGTCTATGATACAGGGGAGGTAAGGACACCAGACCCATGCAGGTAAACTAGAAGCCATGTGTGCCAGCTGCAGCTTGCTCTGACCATCTGCCCAATCCTGTAGGCTGGAGATCTAGGGAACCAGTAACTGCTCAGTTTAAGAAGCTGGAAGCCCAGATGAGGCAAGATGACTGATATTGCATTCCCACTGCAAAGCCTAGAAAGCCTGGAAGTAATCTTAAAGATGCTGATGCAAGGCCATGTTCAAAGACTGATGAGACTGGAGTCTGATGTCCACAGGTGAAATTCACAAAGAAACTCAGCTGCCCAGTAAGGGTCAGGTCTGTGTCTATGAATGTCTGCCTTTTCTTTTTCTTTTTTTCTTTTCTTATCCTCTTTCTCTTTCTCCTCCCTTCCCTATTTTATGTGTGCCTACTTGTCTACTTGTGTATCGCAGGTATGCATAGGTCCCTAGAGGCCAGTTAGGCACCAGATCCCCTGGAGTTGGAATTACAGGTGTTTTTGAGCCTTCATGTGGGTGCTGAGAACCTGAACCTGGGTCCTTCGCAAGAGCAGCAAGTGCTCATAACCACTGGGCACTCTCGCCAGCTCTACTCCTTCTTTCATTATAGTCTGGCTCCTAGCCTACGCTTCTCACTTCTTTGCTGATTCCCAAAACAGTCTTTTTAGAAACACCAATCTTTACTTTACCCATTTTGTAAATGCCATTCAACCTAGTCAAGTTGACAGCCACAATTAGCCATCACTTGCAATAAAACGCAATGCATACGGTGACAACCAGTAAGGCAAAGTGTGCTGATGGTGGAGACAACAGAACTGTGGAGTAATTCATTGAAAGCAAACTTGTTGCCCTTTCCATGCCTGAAGTGACTGAGCCCCCAGGGAGTAATGCCATACTGAGAGCTTGCTGCTGGCATCCATTGTGGGCAGAGGGAACACAACTCAACCACCCATGGTGGGCTTCCAGTTGCTATGGTTCCACACTAAGGCTATAAAAAATCTTCTGTCCGTGCTTCCAAGGGAACTTTGCTCTTGAGCACACTGAGTAAGGACTGAGGTTTGGGGGAGTAAGACCAACTCATTTTATCCAGAGGAGAGCTATTCTAACCACGTAAGGAAGCCCCTTCTCAGTCAAGAATACCCACAAAGGTCATGTGTCTTCCCATTTAGTGCATATCCAGGTAGCTCTAGTGACTTTACCTCTCTCCTTCTCAGACCATATTGCTACCACTTCGGCAGTCATGTTGTTCACAAATCTCTAAGTATCTTAAACATCACCCTCTGCTCCTTTACCAATTAATGTCAGAATGTGACTTTATTTAAGTGAAGTGTGTAAAGTATGTGACCACAACAATACACATGGAAATTAACTTATAGGGAAGAGCTACTTTGGACTATGGCTCCAGAGGTTTCAGTCCATGGTCAGTTGGCAGCATTGTCTTGGGGTTTGTGGAGAGGCATCATGGTTGAGCAAAGCTTATCACCTCACAGTGGTGAAGAGACAAAAGAGAGGGAGAGAAAGAGGAAAGGACCAAGGTCCCAATGGTCTACTTTCTCTAACAAGGTTCTACCTTACACCACAGTTTACCACAAGGGCTCACAAATAAAATGACATACGGGGGACACAGAAGAGAGAGTAGCAGATGATAAAGGTAATAGAGAACAGAGTGATATGTCTGGAGGTCCAGGAAACAAGGCTTGCTGGATAGGAGGGGCAAGAAAGTATCCTCCCATGGGTCTCTGAGAGTGTAATGCTGCTGGGTGTAGAGGTCTACCTTCCCCAATTGTGAGAGAGCTTTCTATTGTTTAAAGGCATCCTGTTTACTTAGCATGCAAAAGCCCCCAGGTTCAACCCCCTATACCACACATACACAAAAATAGCTATATAGAGACTCTGTGGGGGCAGGTTAACTTTATTCCATCAATGAAAAAATATTAGAATTGCCATTTAATTAGGTTCATGATAATCTACTATTATTTTCCAAGACCCATCTTCCTTCTGTATGGATTGAATAGGTGAGTTAAAAAGGAGTGTGTGTCAATCACATGTTTACATTTTCAGATGTTTGCTGTGGCGTGGATATCTTTGTGCCCTCTAGAAAAGTGATATGACCTTTAATTGTTGAATACATATAAATACATGTATTCCAATTCCTAATAGGGGAAATAGCTACACAGTATTTCTGGGCTTTAATGACTCAATTTGTCCATTGTAAGAAAGTCTTGGCTTAAAATTCTGTTGAGTTGGGGATGGAGAGATGGCTCAGAGGTTAAGAGCACTGACTGCTCTTCCAGAAGTCCTGAGTTCAATTCCCAGCAACCATATGGTGGCTCACAACCATCTGTAGTGAGATCTGGTGCCCTCTTTTGGCCTGGAGGGATACATGCAGACAGAAAACTGTACATAATAAATCTTTAAGTTGGTGGCTCATGCCTTTAATCCCAGCACTTGGCAGGCAGAGGCAGGCGGGTATCTGTGAGTTTGAGGCCAGCCTGGTCTACAAAAGCAAGTTCCAGGACAAACTCCCAGGAAGAAAAACCCTGTCTCAAATAAACCAATAAATAAAATAAAATAAAATAAAAAAATTCTGTTGAGTTCCCTATCAGTATGAGCTCTGCACAATATATAGCTTGAAGATTGAGGTATCTAGAAGTGACTATCACTTGAGAGCTGCTGCCCAGCAGTATCCCTGAGTTTTGGATAGTTTCCATTCCCAGTCCACAGTCAGTTGGTAACTGGCTGCAGAAAGATTTGGAAGATGAGACTGAATTTACGCTATAATCTCTTGGTGTACAGAATGGTCCTTCTAGAAGGAGACTTGGTCTCTCCTTCCTTCGCAGGCATCTAGGATTGTGAGCCAGCCTTGTTGGGGGCAGGCATCGGATTCAGTGTACTTGGCCCTCATTTGTGTTGAATAAGATCAGCCTATGTTTGAGTCTGTGAGGACTAAGGAGGACTTTAAAAGCTGCTGTTCAACAACTGTCCATTGCTAGGGTCAGGCATCATGTCTAAAGGGACTAAGTGGTACCGTTAGCCCTACCTGGAGTCCCATCACCTTACTGGGTTCAAGCAGCCCAGTTTGACTGAAACAATTCCGCAATTCCCATTACTTTCCTGAGGGGTGGGGGTATACATACAGTAGTCACTTTGAAAATTCAAGATACCAAGGAACTTTGATAAGAAACGTGTCTCTACCAACCTTGGTGAAGATACTGTTCCTTGAACCCTACCAGAGGGTGTGATGCTCTGCAAGCTCCTCCCAGATGCTGGCATCTGGACATAAAGAAAAAAGACTCCAATCAGTGTAGGATAGAGCTGTGGATTCTGGGCTTGAGATCAGCCCTCCCATGTCTTTCCACACCTAGGTCATTGTGAACTTTGTTCTGATTCTGGTGCCCATTGCTTACTTTTCTTACTTCCATAACACACCTGGCAGGAACAACCTAAGAAAGAAGGGTTTACTCCGGTTCCTGGTTTTGAAGTCTTTAGTAGTCCATGGTTGCTTGCTGTATTGGCTAGTTCTATGTCAACTTGCCACAAACTAGAGTCATCTGAGAGGAGGGAACTCAACTGAGAAATGCCTTCATAAGATCCAACTGTAGGACATTGTCTTAATTAGTGATTGATGGGGGAGGGCCCAGCCTATTGTGGGTGTTTCCATTCCTGGGCTGGTGGTTCTGGGTTCTATAAGAAAGCAGACTTACCAAGCCGTGATGAGAAAGCCAGTAAACAGCACCCCTCTATAGCTTCTGCATCAACCCCTGCCTCCAGGTTCTAGTCCTACTTGAGTTTCTGTCCTGATTTCCTTTAGCAATGGAGTATAATGTGGAAGTGTTAGCCAAAACACACCCTTTCATCCACAACTTTCTTTTTTAGTTATGCTGTTTCATCACAGCAATAGAAAATTCAGCTAGGCCCTGCCCTGCCCTGCTCCCTATTGCTTGCACAGACCATGGTAATGGATGGGTATGGCAGCGGCTGGTCTTGGCATCTTGGTAAGCAGGGTGTACAAAAGTGGGGTTCTGGTGTCAAGGACCTTTTCCTTCTCCCTTTTTATTCTATTCCAGTCTCCAACCCATGGGATGATGCTACTTTCAGGATGTGTTTTCCATCTTTAGTCAAGCCTTTCTAGAAGTTTCCTCACAGATATACCTGAGGTATGTTTTACTACTCTCCTATGTGATTCTACATTAGTCAAGTTGACAATAAAGATGAACTATCAGAGCATACAAAAGTCTCTGATATTTGTTTAAGCTTAGATTTCAATATTTAATTATCATCATTAATACTATTATTTGTGTGTGTATGTGTGTTCACATGATGTACATATGAGTAAGCATGTTGCGCCTGCAGTGCCCATGTGGAGGTCAGAGAACAAATCTGTGGAATTGGTTTTCTCCTTCCAGCTTTATTTATGTTCTGAGGATCAAACTCAGGCTACCAGGTTTGCAAGGCAAGCAATTTTCCAGGATTAGTCATCACACTGGTCCATTTGTTAAAACTTCACAAAGGGCTTTCACAAAGCTGAGCACCTAACTTGGTGACAGCATACTTGCTCAGCATACACGAAGCTCTGTGTTCAATCTCTACTGCTGCAAACATGCAAATGAATGAATAAACAAAGTGTCATCACTTGTATTGTCTCACAGAAATTGAAATGCTTGGGGTAAGATCTGTACAAGTTCTGACTCAAAGAGGCAAAGGCAGGTGACTGGATATGGGACCCAGGAATATTGTTTTGTTTCAGAGAATCTTATTAGGACCATGAGCCGTTCTGCTGTTAGGGATTATGTCCTTGGTAGCTTGATCTAGAATGTGCAGAACCAGCAGTTACTCGTATGGCTTATTCCTTCGCTGCTTGGAAAACAATCACATTACAATTCCTGAGGCCACAGCAAGTGGCTGAGGGACTATTTGGATGCCCATGCTGGAGGGAGCGTTGCTCTGTTTCCAGAGATAGGTTTTTGAGGTGGGAAGGTGTGGGGTGATATTCGAGAGCCTAATTCTCTCTGTATCCTGTGAAAATGACTCTCCTGTGATACAACACAATTGCAGGAGGTAATTATTCTAATACCTTTGCATGTGCTTGTCATGACATGCCAATATTAAGCCGAGGCAGAGTTAAATTATGTGGTCATATTAAAGTGGGGGCCAGTCTACTCTGTAATTAAGGCTAAGCTCTGGTTGGACTCTGTACAGAATGTTGTCCACGGCCCATCAGCTGGTCTCCCCAGGACCATTGCATTGTTGGTGCTATGCTAGCAGGTTCCCCTCAAAGGGCAACTTGGTTCGTCCCCAGGAAATGGAAGAGCCGTCTCCATTTTGTTTTCTTTTTTTGCAACAGAATTGTTGTTAGGCTTGAACTGTGGGCTTTGGGGAAGCAGTGGAGAAGTGGCCAGGCCTGCCAGACTTCCCACCATCACTGCTTACTAGTCTTATTCCTTTGCATGACGGACATGTCTGACAACTAAGCCATCTCCCGAATGAATGAACAGGTTCCTTAAATTTTTGGCTGCATGCTTCCAAGACCCAGAGGAAGGGATTATGGTGTTTTTACCATAAGGAAATGGTGAGGAGATAGAAGTGTTCAGCATTACATGGTGTATTCATGCATTAACATGGAACTCTGCAAATGGACACTTCATAGGCATCAGCCTTTCTCCAGAAAGCCAGTCACCTGCCTAAGAGCTCAGGGATCTGGGTTCTTACTGTAGTTTGCACCTTGGATGTTCTAATAAAGGAGACTGCATGCTGAAGGCTTAGTTCTCAGGGTGGCACTATTGTGAGCTAGTGGGAACTTTAAGAAAGGGCCTAATAGAGAGGTTTGATGCCATTGGGAACACAAACACAGAGGGAACCAGGGCTTTTTCTCTTTTCCTTCTCCCCTCCCTCCTTTTTCTTTCTTTCAATTTCCAGCTGTAAGGTGAGCAGTAGGCTCCCTGGCATTCTCCCTGCTGTAATACCCTCCTCTCCAAATCAGGGTGTTGGCTGACCATAGACCAAAACCTTCAAAAATCTTTCCTTTTTGTGCTGGCTACTCTTGTGTCAACCCAACACAAGTCAAAGTCACTGGAGAGGGGGAAGTCTCAGTTGAGAAAATGCCTCAGTAAGATAGGGCGATGGGCAAGCCTGTAGGACACATTCTTAATTAGTGATTGATGGGGGAGGGCCCAGCCCATGGTGGGATCCCCCTGGGCTGGTGATCCTGAGTTCATGGCTGAGCAAGCCATGATGAACAAGCCAGTAAGCAGCACCCTTCCATGGCCACTGCATCAGCCACTGCCTCCAGGTTCCTGCCCTGTTTGTGTTCCTGTCCTAATTTCCTTGGATGATGAACAGTGATCTGAAGTATAAGCCGAATAAACCCTTTCCTCCCCAACTTGCTTATTGGTCATGGTGTTTTATTGCAGCAATAGAAACCCTAAGACAGTCTTTTTTTTTAAGTTAATTATCTCTGATATTTTGTTATAGCAACAGAGAGTAGGCTTAACATGTCTGATCTACCTCTTGCCAGCTGCCACCAGCAGAACACAGTGGGGGATGGGCATACTTCAGACTCAAGCTGCTCATGCTTTTCTTTTAATTTTCCTTCTCTGGAAGTTTTTGGAACTCATTTCTCCATACAGGAACTTCTGAATATTGAAAAATAGTCCCAAAGAAAGAAGGCATCCACATAAAATGTAAAATTACAACAAAACAGAGTTAAAAATTTGAGCTCATGTAAGCAAACCCACATGCTGGAGGCTTCAGATAGGCCCTGCCAGCAGTTGCAATCACACAAACGGTGAATTTTTTTTTTCTTTTTGGAGTCATGTACTATACTATAAAAATAACTTCAATGTGGAGAAGATTGAGGCTTGTTTGTGGAAGTTCCTAACTGGTTCAGTATGTACAGCAAAGCCTCCTTCTTAATTCCTCTTTCCTATGTCATTGGAATTTACCTCAACACAACACAAACTGGTCGGTTTGACTTCTGAGGTTTCACTTGTATCTGCTCCGGCAGGTGCCAGGTCTGGTTGGGGGTCTCTGGGCCTCCGGTATATGTTAACTGCAGCTTTGGAACAGCTCGTCCAGAAAGAGCCAGCCACTGCCAGCCCACTGGGAGTGATTTCTGCTTGTCTGACTTTATTGTCAAAGGACACATGTTCCCTTCCTGGCAAGCTAACTCATTGTGTGCCAGGTGGCAAGGAGGAGCAGCTGTGGTCTCTGTATGGGGATGGAGGGTCTAAGTGATAAATCTGACCTGGCACAAGTGGATAAAGCCAAGCTCTAGGGTTGAAAATGCTGGAAGGAGTTAGCGGTCAGAAATGCCTTGGGCTGAGAGAGGGCAAGAGAGTAGTGGAACAGTGTATTAAAGGGTGGGATGGTTTGCAAAGGCCAACTTGGGGAGGAAACCTGGAGCTCGGCACAGCATGATGGAGAGGGAGCAAAGAAGGCGATGCTGGCTGTTTCTGACGTCTAACAGAAGGGCAGTGTGGGTGCTGGCAGCCCCTTCTGCCTTGCTTAATAGGGAGCCTGAGGGTGACTCTTGGGATGGAGGTGGCCAAACAGGCCAGGAATGTAGAATGAGTTTATACACAGAGGCAAAGGCACAGCCGGCTGCTGTGGCCAGAATGCTGTTGCAGCCACATCTGGCTCTCTTGTTTTCCGTACATTTATCAAGTAATTATTTATTTGCTCTCCTTGCTTGGCTGCCTTGGCTTGAAGTTCTAGTTGTCAGTGCTAAAAGGCACAGCTCAAGGTCCTTTGTGGGGAGGTGGGCCTGTGGTAAGCCCTGGTGTTTGGCCAGCAGGTTGTTGGAGAAAGGGTAGTACAAGTGTGTGTGTGTGTGTGTGTGTGTGTGTGTGTGTGTGTGGCATATTTGGGGTAGGTGTTATTCTAAGCAGACATGCCTGCTAGCCTTCTGCCTATGGAAGTCAGGAATAAAGAAAGCATTGTCAAACTTGTTAGCCAACTCACATCCCAATGGCAGGGCATGAAGGGAGGCTTCCAAATTCTCAGGCAGTGCTAATGATGCCAGGGTTAGCGCCAAACAGGCAGGTTGGCTTCCCTTCCTTGGAGAAAGGCTCACTCCTCAGCTCTTCCCCTGGCCGCTGAGGAATCTCATGAGACATTAGCCTGTTGCAGATGAACAACCGGAAAGTTTGCAGAGGCGAGGGGCCCATAGACGTTGAGGTTTTCCCAAGGTTCTTTGCACTGTAGACTTCTCTTTTTCTCCCATTCTTCATCTCCCCTTGAGTAAATCTTGAGAAGGACTTGGTGAAAACCTCTTTTATCCTCGCCAGAAATGCAGATAGTGGTACAGAGGAAGGGTGCTGGGACACACTGACTGGAGCTCCCACTCTGGCTCTGTCACTAGCTCTGTGACTTTATTCTCCCTCAGCCTCAGTGTCCCTTTCTGGTAAGAATGTGTCAGGCAGGCAGGTTGTTTTGTGGTATCATCAAGGAGTTTGGCACTCACCTGGGGCTATGTGGTCTCCATGCTGGTTTGCCCATTGTTAATCCAGTTTCAGTGTCTTGGAGGCAGGAGTTGGGTCAAATGTGTCCTGCAGCCATCTTGGACCAGAGGTGCTGCAGTTGTTTGAGTGAGCTATGTCCTCTGTAGCCTCTGGCATTTGAACATTTACTCCCCAGCTGATGGCACTGTTTTGAGAGGTTTAGGTGGTGCAGCCTTGATGGAGGAAGTACATCAGTGGGGGCGGGCTGTGAGATTAAAAGCATCAAACCACGTCCAGTTCATCCTTTCTGCTTTATGCATAAGGTCTCGGATGTGATCTCTTAGCTTCTGCTGCCACCATGCCTGCTGCTTGCTACTATGCCTTCCTGTCATGATGAACTCTCAGAACTGTAAGTCCAAATAAACTTTTCCCTGGATGAGTTACTTCTGGTCATGGAGTTTTATCATGTCGATGGAGCAATAACTGCAGGTGCTACTTGCTATCTTAGGGAATAGTGCTAGAGGTGGGCAGAGAAGGGTTTCCATATTAGCACCTGGCTTTGGGAAGGGCTGGTGATGGCTGTCAGTAATGGGTTGCTGTTTTGGGGACTCACAACCTGTGACCAGAAGAGGACAGGATGACAAAGCCTCTCCCACCCATAGAGAGCGCTTACATTTTCCCTGCCATCTCATTCTCAACCCTCTCAGTCATCCTAAATGTTTACTTAACAATGCTCAGAGACCTTTTAAACTTCCTTAGTTTAACATTTGCTAAACACCCTGTCACTTCCACCATTCTTGAGGCTTGCCTGCCTGCTGCAGGATTACCCATGCTTACGCACTGTCTGGAAACTCTTAATAGAATGAGTAAGGGCTCAGTTCCTCAATGATGGGCTCCCCACAAGTGTGTGGGCAGCCCATGAGGTCAGGGTCCTCTTTGGGTCAGAGAAAATAAAGAGGGATGTGATGTTGGGAAGCCATTTGGCATTCATGAGCTTCTGAGACTTGTGGCCAAAATGGATGATGCTTGTCAGAAGCCTGGGCAGCAGAACAAAAGGTTCATCCTTTGGCTTGGTACACAGTCTTGCCCAGGGTTTCTTCATCATGAGGTGGGAGCAAGATGCCAGGGAGTGCTTCAGCCTTGTTATTGACACATGGCATCATAATGGAAAGGAACATAGCTGGCTCTTTCCCAGGCCACAGGCTGAATTTTCATCTGAATGGGAAGCTCATCTCTTCCTCTGGTGGTCATAGATGGGTGTCTACAAAAGATAGGTGCCTACAAAAGATAGGTGTCTACAAGTTGGATGGCACTGGCACATGAGTTGTGAAGATTATGTCCTAGACACCTTGGATGAATGACTGCCATTTTATAGTCTAAGTAAGTGGTACTCTGAGATTTACAGTGATGCGAATTAGCTACAGACTCAGAAACAAGTTGGGCAGCTCCTTTCAGAGCTGAGGCCAGAGTCTGCCAAGTCAAGTCAAGAGTGCTCGGGTAGGAGCTTCAGTGTTCAGTGGTGCCTACCCCATCTCATCCTACCCAGGTGGAAATCCCACCTGGGAAACTGCTCAACCCTTGACTCCTAAGTCTGGAATCCATTCTCTCATATGAAGTCTATCCTGAAAAATTCACAGGGTGTACTGATTGCCCCCCTTCAGAACCTATGGTCTTGTGGGTGTTGTAAGACTTAATTATGAGCTGCTGCAGGATTTATAGTTCTCCTAAGGACAGCCAACATCAAGAATCAGAGTATAAGCCGGGTGGTGGTTGCTCACACCTTTAATCCCAGCACTTGGGATGCAGAGGCAGGTGGATCTCTATGAGTTCGAGACCAGCCTGGTCTACAAGAGCTAGTTCCAGGACAGCCTCCAAAGCCACAGAGAAACCCTACCTCAAACCCCTCCCCCCCAAAAAAGGAATCAGAGTATAGAGAGAGCAATACAGCTGGCATTCTCTTGGAGAGGTGGCTCTTCGTGGATGAATTAGGGGATTGGAGCAGATGAATGTGGAGGCAGAGCCAGAGGCAGAGTTCCTACCTGTGATATGTAGAGGTAAGGGGCTGCAAGCAAGTGACGTTTGGGAATGTGGGAGCTATCAAAGCATGCAAGTCAGGATCATTCTCATGCATGGTAGCAGAAGATCCACGCCAGAGGCTCTGATCCAGGGGGACAGGTGGAATACATTTTCAAAACAAGACAACACCATGGAGGGAGAAGATTTTCCAGAGCCCTTCCCTGTCCACTTTCCTTACTGAAGCCCCTCTCAGCTTTGGAAACCTGGCCGGAGAGTTAGTGATCCCAGGCTTTGCCCAGTTCTTCCTTCTCTGGACCATCCTAGTCCATGAAGACAAGGAGCGGCTGTCTTTACTAGAAACACAACTAAGTCTCCAACAATCTGAGAAATAGGCCAGTGCCTGTTTCTACTCTCTCCCATTGCCAATGGATAGCTGTTTCTGAGTGTCTGAAAGATCCCACCATTTCCTGTTTTGCCAAGGTTGCTTCTGACCACTGTGGGGTGGGGAGCCAGGTAGGAGGAATCTCAGTAGTTTATAGAATAGCTTGAGTGAGTAGTCAGGCCTCTGATAAACTGTCTTCCCTTGCCAGATAACATCCAGACCCACCAATCCCTGAGCCTGCCACAAGATCAGGCCACAAAATCTCAAGTGCAATCCCAGGCTAACCTGGAAAGCGCCGAAGCTGCCCCAGCTGCCTTCATCACCTCACCCCCACAAGAAACCCTATATGAAGACCTCCTGCACACCCATGTTTTTCCATCTGACATCTTCAGGTGCTGCAGGAGTCAGCTGCTGTTGGGAGTGTCCTACTTCTGACCCAAGACCTCAGCTAGCTGTGAGTGTAGGACCTCCTAGCCAGCTTTACCCAAGGCCCCTCCTCCCCAGCATTAATGTTTGTAAAGCTGGCCTCTCCCTGGGCCAGGCTGGGGCTCCGCTGGGGACAGGCTGAACTCTGTGTTCAACTCCTCTTCTCATCCCAAGAGTGAAGTGGTGATAGACACTGGCCTGTCAGCATGTCAAAGAAGGCACCATCGGCTCCTGATTATGGATGGATCTTGGAGCTGAGCAGTGGATTGACAGGGCTGACTTCCTGAGCTGACAGGGGAACCCGGTCAACCCACACTTCTCCAGCAAACCATCATTTTGCAGATCAGGTTTTTCAGCTCCCACTGAGCTGGCACGGTGGCTCTCACCTGGTAGGCCCTAGGAAGAGCAGGATTTACCCATTTTATCTATTCCAGTGTTTTTCAGATAAGCCTTAGGAGGCTCACTCTAAAACTGGTGAGTCCATGATCAAAACAAGTGTTAACCATTGTCTCCTGTAACTTACGCATTAAGCAATTCGAGCAAAGCCAAATGTCCCTTCATGCCAGAGTTCCAGGCTGGAGGAGTACTTCTAGTTCCAGGCTTCCAGCACTCCTAGGAGTCTGTGGCCTTACTATATGTGGAAGGTGCTAGGAAAGAGACTTGGGTTAGGAGATCTTTGACCTGTATATGCCTGGAAGAATGGAATTTTAATTCTCCCGTTGGAGCTTTCAGCCAAATCACAGGGGGGGTCAGCAATTCTTTCCACTTGAGAGGCCTGAGTCATTTGCATATAAGCCATGGACTTTCAAACTTAGAATGGAAATGATTCTTGAGTTTCTTTGTGCTTTACCACCGGGATTTATACCTGAATGATGAGACCAAGGAAGCCAGCAATATATTCAAAGCTCACTAAGACCAGATGGACTCGGTAGGAACCTGATTGTCTGAGATCCCACCCAGAATTCTTACCAGCTCCCCAATTGCGCTCTGCATGTTTCTAGAACAGTCAGCATGTCCGGCTCTACTTCCCATCAGAACCAGCTCTGCCCATGCACATGCTTCTAAGTGCTTCCTCAGGTAGCCCCGAACCCTGCACTGAGGCCCGCATTCCTGTTCTTGGCTGTGCAGAACTGGTTAGTACCCTCACAGCAGCGTTCTCATTATTGGGAGCAAAGTGTTTTAAGTGACCTCATGTCATTCCACTGGTCATTCAGCCATCCAGCCATCCTGCCATCCAGAACCTGTCACGGTTCAAGCAGGACAAAAAAAAAAAAAAAAAAAAAAAAAAAAGATAGCAAATGACTTAAATTCTAGGAGACTCTCCAGAACGGAAGGAATTCAGCGTGAAGGAGCTCAAGTCCCTCAGTGGAGGGGCTCCAAGGAGAGGGCAGTATAGTTACAGAGCTTGCACAACAGCCAAGTTCAGAAACATTGACCTTTCAGAAAATAAGGAATGCTTGTGTTCTTGGGGAAGTGGATGGAAAGCTGACAGGCTCTGGGTTCCAAGAAATGAAAACCATGTTCCAGATGACCCCTGCATCTACAGCAGAAAATCAAATGCACGGGCAAGAAGACTGAAGGTTGCCGCTTTGGGGTGTGCCATTCCTTGGGGGTCTGGTTAGCTTTGTTTCCTTCTCAAAAATTTTTGTTTTATTCTAGCTGAAGCATGTGCGCACATGTGCCATGGTGCATTTGTGGATGTCAGAGGAAAACTTTTGGGAGCTAATGCTCTCCTTCCACCATGGGAGCGAGGTACCCAACAGAGGCCATCAGGTGTACAACGCAAACACGTCTACCTACTGAGATATCTCACAGCCCCTGGTTTCTTTACAATAGATCTATATGTCCCATGCAGAGTCAGAGGGTACCCCTGCGGTATGCCACTGCAATTAGCCCAGTCAATCTGCTTCAAGGCCAGGACTGCTTAAGCTCGAGTGCCCTGAATGATCTCACCTTGCTTCTGGGTTCTTCCTCAGCAAGCACCTTCTTGCTGTCACACCTCAGTGATCTTGAGGTTAGGAATACTCTGCACTTCTACTTGGGAACTGCCTAGCAGAGTTTGGTCTCCATCCAGGTCACCATCAAATACCCCAGCCCCTGACATTTCTATTATCTCCCAATGTTCTCTACAAAATGCTTATTCTGTCATTCCTAGTAACCTCTCATAGCAGCCTGGAGCAAGGGAGCAGGTTGAGTCCACAGGCATTAGTGAGAAGTGACTTCATGCATTCCAGGTACCATGTCTGGGGTGAGGGTGGGGAGGGACGGGAACTACTTTCTTCTGAGAACTCTACAGGAAGCTCTGTAGGCAACAGGGCTGCTGTGTGCTCTAGCAGCTCCCCACTCCCTGGCAGAGCAACTGGCATCCAGCGTATGAGTGAATGAATGTAAGCTGTGATGCAGGCATGCCTACTTTCCTTGTACTGATGAAAACTAGGCCAGAGAGTGACCAGAGGAGAGGTCCGGAATGGCTTGCTTGTAGTCATGCATCCAGGACAGAATGGGCCATTCTTCCAGTCACAAGTCCCATTGCTTCCCCTCCCTTCAGGCCTCCTGTATGAATGGTAGGCCTGGGGCATTGGCTGTAGGAGGAATTAGCTTCCTGGTGGGTGGTTCTAGAGCATCTAGCTAGTCCTTGTTGATTCTGCACAGGAAAGCCAATACTGTTCCAAGGAATCCAGAGCCTCTTCCTAGAATACTTCCTGGAGGAGTATATCAGGAAGAAAGCAGGAGCTACCTAGGCCTGTAGGATCTGGTGTCAATTCAGTCAAGAAAGAATAGGCTGCCTACCATTCCGGGATGCTAGGTCACAGGGGAGAGTAAGGAGGAAACATACGGGAAGGTAAGTATCTTCAGGGTACAAAAAAGGGGTTGTATACCGAGCATGTTCCCACAAATACCCATGCAGAAGCACTGGCAAATTGACAGCTGCATAACTGCCCGAGTCAGCAGTCTGCCTGCGTGAGCTCTGCAGAGCAGTCCTGAGGGAGGAAATGCGATGACTAATAGAGACATGTTCTGGCAGATGGGCTGGCATGCCTGGCCTAGGCTGGGCTTCCTGTTAACAGGATGCAGGTTCACACCACAGGTTCACATTGCAGCTGGCTCCACCCCTGACCCAAAGGGACATAGATTCCTCTTTGGTGGGCACTCTGGAACTCCTTGGACTCATTTGCAAGGTGAGACTGATCATACATGATGTAAGCAATTAAGGATACCTCAGCTTTTGTTCCTGCTACTGCAATGGCCAGAGAGGAGGCAACTTAGGTACAGAGTGACCGATACTGATCTTTGGGACAAGCAGTCAACCCTTGACTGGGAGTCAAGATACCTTTCACTTGAGACTGATCTCTGAGTCCTTCTTTGCTATTGCCACAGGATTGCAGGGAGTCCAGTGAGATTGTGTGCATATAAATAGCTTGGCAAGCTAAAACATGTCTGAGCATGAAGACCACAAGTGTGAGACTGTAAGTGCTTCTGCTACCTAAGGGCTGGAGGAGGGCAGCACAAAGGGTTAGTGTATCAGTTCTTTGAGTAATTTGGTGCTGTCTTGGGTTAGGCTGAACTATGCTTTCTGTCAACATTTTTCTGAAATGATCACTCCTTTTTTCACTCTAGCATGATATTCCTGGCACCTTCTTCTTCATGCCTATTCCTAACTCTATGCCAACCTAGATCATAGACAGTTCCTGGTATGTGACTTCAAATAAAACATCGAATTCTTCTGACACCCAGAGGATGTTACCAAAGCTCTCTGTGCTTTGGGATGCAAGCTAGGTAAGAAAGTACTAAAAATGAGGTATATTAGTTACTTTTCCCGTGCTATGATAAAATATCTGACAAAGGTAACTTAATAGAGTGCAGGTTTTATTTTGGTTCACAGCTTGAGGATACAGATGGCCACAATGGGGAAGGTATGGCTGCTGGAATATCAGGTCACTTTGTATTCGTGGTTAGGAAGTGGAGATTTATGTTGACACACAATTAACTTTCTTTTTATTTGGTCTGGGATCCCAGCTCATGGGGATGCTGTTGCCCACATTCAGGGTGAGTTTTCCCACCCCAGTTAAACGCCTCTCGATGCACCCAGAGGTATGTGTCCTAGGTGATCCTACATCCAGTAAAGGTTGACAATAGAGATTAATCATCACACTGTACAATCATCATTCTTCATCATGCTCTGGACAACACCTAAACTTCAAAACAAGCCTGATATTGGCAAGGTGGCCCCTTCTTTGAGTCATGCTTTTGATTGCTTTCTCTATCTGTCTCCTAAAGGTTGGGTCTGGAACATCTCCAAAAGCTCAAGTGTTAAAGACTTGCTATCCACGTGTTAATAAAGACTTACTAGGAAGGGGTGAGAAGTCCAAGAAGTGAGGCCTCTTGGGTTGTCATTTGGTCACTGGCAGTTGGTCTCTAGCACATTACACATAGTTCAGATGTTCAGTGGTCAGACACAGCCAGTGGCTACTCCATGGAAGAGCACAGATATCATGAGCATGCGCATCATGACATTAAATTCTTTGAGACAGCTCTCAATGGATCTGTCTCAAGTGGTTTTTCTATTCAGATGTGGAAGGGAATGTGAAGGTTATTTTTGAAATGTAGAGGAAACACAACTTGATATTTAGTCCTTGGTATTCAGATCTGATCTTTCAACAGGACGATAACTGTGCAGTCAGACTAGTGTCTTGAAAATAAATTTCTGTATCTCAGCAACTGAGCTTGAATGGCTTATCTCAAAGATATCTGTCATAGCATAGAAAAAAGATTTGCTTGGATGATGTCAGAGTGAAAGAACTTGTGAGGTAGAGGAAGCAAAACACAAGCAGACCCCCCATTAAAAAAAGATTTATTTATTATGTATGCAGTGTTCTGCCTGCATGTATGACTGCAGGCCAGAAAAGGGCACCAAATCCTACTATAGATGGTTGTAAGCCACCATGTGGTTGCTGGGAATTAAACTCAGGACCTCTGGAAGATCAGTCAGTGCTCTTAAGCTCTGAGCCATCTCTCTGGCCCCAAGTAGAGCCTTTTCTAACCTTCAGAATGGAGGCAGAAAGGAGGTAAGGATATGGGCTGGTAGGCAGCAGGCTTGTTGAGTTGTCCTTTCCAGGCCACGGCTAGTGTATTAGTTACTTGTGTAGTATCATGAAAAAATACCTGATAGAGGCAACTTTTAAAAAGATTTATTTTGGCTCATGGTCTTAGAGGACTCAGTCCATTGTTTCTGGGTCAGAACATCATGACAATCACTGGAGAAGGAGGATGACCAGTCACACCATGGCTGATCAGAAAGCAGAGAATAGAACTGCAGGAAGAGAACAGGGTAAGGTAACCCCCCTACTCAGACATCCCTCCAGGACTCTACTTCCATCAAATAGGTCTACCTCCTACCTATAAACACCTCTCAATAGTGCCATTCATTGATTAGGTTAGAGTTCTTATATCTAATTGTCCCTGGAAACACTCTCATGGACATACTCACTAATCCCCTCAATGGTTCAGTCAAATTGACAATAAATGCGGCTGGAAGGTGAGCACCAAATCAAAAAGTTTGTCACACATCATGCTAGGGACAGCCATGTCTGTCTGTTGTACACAGTGTCCATGGAAGGTCTTGGGGCCTTCCTTTTGTCACTATGTGGGTAGATGCTGAGCTGGTAGCTGTGACATTCATCATAGCAGGTTGAGCTGATCAAACAGTGTTGGTGTTGAACTTCCTAGTCATCACCAAGCTGGTGGGTTGGCAAGGAGGCTGTGTTGCTAAGATGCAGTCACAATAGATAAGTAGGACCATCCTGGGAGAAATCCATACTTCAGTCTACCTGGTGTTGATAACAATCTAAGAATTTCTCTGATGCATAGAGATTATATCCAGTTGGGAAAAGATAGAAAATACCAAATCCAAGGCACCTAGATTTCATTGGCCCAGGACCAGAAAACAGTTTTCCTCTTATAAATCCATAAACCATCTTATGTAAAAACCAAGAGAGGGAAGTCTAAGCAACTGAAATTTTCATCTAAGTGAGTCAATATATTCCCTTAAAAAGTTATTTACATGACTGGATGAGAACAATTTGGACAGGGTTACATTAATATTGCTAATCAGAGGATAGGGACTCAAGAGAGATAAGATTGGTATAGTTATACACATTTCTATCTAAGGCAGATGTTCTTAACCTTCCTAATGCTGAGACCCTTTAATACAGTTCCTTATATTGTTGGTGACCCCCAACCACAAATTACTTCATTGCTACTATATAACTGTAATTTTCTACTATAGTTATTATAATGTAAATATCTGATATTCAGGATATCTGATATGTGATCCCTGCAAAAGCATCATTTGTTCCCCAAAGGGGTCGCGACTCATAGGTTGAGAACCACAGGTCCAGGGTTGATGGAAGTTGAATGTGCAGACTAGATGTATAAACAAAGACTGAGAGCAAAGGAAGATCAAGACAAGAGGGATGAGAACAATTTGAGATCCAGGGGGAGAGACCTGGCCTGCTAACTGTGGTGGTAACACTGGTTCAGAGTGGCCTACTCTGTTCTTGGGAAGAAAGAGAGGTGCCTGTTGCAGAGCTTCCTCCTTGGTGAGTCATTGCATATGTCCTTGAGGGTTGTTTGTACCATGCTATTTCAGGGCACTCTGTGGCGAGTGACAGAAGATCCAGTTCAGGCAAGCAGAACAGAGAATTGACTTTTTCAGGTAACTGAAAGTCCGGGAGCCTTTTGTTCCATCTCCAGCTGGCTCAAACCAGAGCTCAACTGATGTCATCAAGACTTGGTCTGGATAATTCTCTCAGCTCAGCTGTTCTTTTTCTAGGCTTTGTTTCTGCCTAATTCCATGATGGCAACATGGTGGCCAACACAGTCCTATTGTTTTTCATTGGTCCTCACTGTTTCCAGCAACTATCTTTCATCCAACTCTGATGCCAGGGTGAATTCAGTGCTGTAATTGGCCAGGCTTGGTTCACAAGTCTACCTGCAGTCAAAAAAGTGTTTGGACTATGCAGTGAGTGGAATAATGGGAAGAGAAAGATCTTAAACAGCTTAGGAAGTGTTATTTAGTTATTAATATACAGGGCAGTGAGTTTAATCATGCTTTAATTATTATGCTCCTATCAAGGAGTTTAGCTGTCGTGTCCTCTGCATTCTCTGTAAGTAGACCCCGAGTGCACCAGAGGTGTGAGGGTTACAGTTCTGGTGCAGAGAATGGATTGATAGCTATGCTGTGTTACAAGACATGCCTTCAGCACTTGTTCTCTTGATTCCATGGGAAATGGTGTGGCAAAAGGGGGCTCATTAATATCTAACCTGTTTTATTCTGAATGCAATTCTAAGGCTCAGACCATTGGTATCCCTTGGAATTTGCCCGAGGGTCACAGAAAACCCAAGATTATTGCTAATGAGGTAGTGCCTTTTTGTGTGAAGTTTCAAGGTGAAATATTTTTAGAGATTTACAGTGGCTGGCATTTGCTTTGCTTTCTCCTTCTTTTCATTTACCACCACTGATTTAGACCCCAGAGAGGACATAGGAACAAAGGAACCCTAAAATTGGGTTGGGGAACACAATAGTGGAGACTTTCAGGGCAACTTAGAGTTCTTCGCAGAGAATATTAGGTGACAGGGTACAGATTGGGTCAAATATCATCTCCCCAAATTCATACCACTTGGAACCTTTGACTGTCACCTCATTTGGAAATAGAACTTTGTAGTCACATCAGTTAAGGTGAGGACATACTGTACTAAGTATAGTTTGAAACCCAAAGACTAGTATCCTTATAAGAAAAAGAAGGTGCTGGCAATCTCAGGCCTGGGGAGGCGGAGGCAGGAGGATTGCTTGAATTTGAGTTCACTGAGGGTTATGTAGCTAGTTTCAGGTCAGCCTGGGCTAGAGAGTTGAGACCCTGTCTCAACAAAAAAGAGGAAAGCAAAGTGAGAGAGGGAGAGTGTTGTAATTTTAAAAAGCAGTTTGTGAGAAAAAGACATCATGCACCAGATGGGTGGAGGGGTTTTTTGTTGGGGGAAAGTGAATGGGAAAAGAGGGAGAGGGGAGAGGGGAGACCAGCCTCTGGGGACAGCAGTGGCAGAAGAGAAGAGAGAGGCAGGGTGAGTGAGGGAGAGAGGAGAGACAGAGAGACAGACAGAGAAGCATAGGGTGGGGGAGAAAGAGAGAAAGTGAGAAAGATGGGAGGTGGGAGGTGGAAGGTGGGCAGGGCCCTTTTTAAAGGGAACATAGTGAATATGTAGAGGTGGTGCTCTTAGTGGCTGCAGCTGAGAGCATATCCTCTCCAAACCCCAAGGACAGGCCAATACATATGTGTGAATACTAACACAGAGAAAACGGGGGCACATAGAGAGATGCACATAGAGGATCCTGGGGTGATGCATCTGTAAGGCCAGAATTGTCAGAAACTACCAGAGTTGGAAGGGCAAGAGACCCGTCTCCCTGGAACTTACAAAGAGAGCAGAGCCCCGCTGACATTTGATTTTAGACTTGCTACCTCCAGAACTAAGAGAACAGAATTATGCTGTCTGCTATTGTTGTTTAAAATTTATTTTTATTTCGTATTTGAGAACTTCATACAGTATTATTTCCCATCCCCTAACCCCTCCCAGGTCCTCCCCACCTCCCTGCCCACCTCCAAACCCACCCAACTTTATGTTCTTTATCTTAAAGAAGAAGAAAAGAAAACAGCCACTAAAAATATGGAATCTGATTTGTGCTAGTCAATTGCTCCAGAGCACAAGGCCTGCCCTACAGTGTTTATATTTGGGGGCACATGATATCTAGTTAAGGCATTGTCTTTCTCATTAAATGGCAATTTCCTTAAGATTTCGTGTGTGTGTGTGTGTGTGTGTGTGTTCTACAGTAGGTTTTCATGTGGCTTTTCAAAAGCCCTTTAGTGTTAGTTGTCCCTCCCATATTCCCTTTCCTACATTGACTTCCCCTTCCTTGGAAGATCTCCTTTTTACCTCTTGGATCCCTTACTAGGTACCTGACCTCTGTGAGTGCTCTGAATAAAACACACATGTCCAAAGCTCAAAAGTTAACATCCACATATAAGAGAAAACATGATCTCTGTGTGAATGAGGGGAAGCAGGCACAAGGTCCCACCCCTAGACAAGAAGCTAATCACAAACAACAGGTGCTGAGAGAATAAAAAACAGTTCCCTTCAATGAAGTAACAGTTGGTTATCAACCACACTGTTGATAACCCCCAAATATAATCCCCAGTACTGTGAATGGGGATTTTATACCTTTTTGAGTTGCTGGACAAAGGGATTTCATAGACCTCCCCACCCACAAACACTACAGGCAATTCCAAAGCTATTGGTTACTGTCTACAGCCTGACAGTGAGACACTATTGCTAAAGACATCATAAACTTATGGCAGAGAACATGTGGGAAATCTAGCCAGGACTCAACTGGTAGTTTCACTCCCTATTGGTTAGCATTTACAGTGCTAGAAGGTATTGATACTATACACACTGCCAGAGGAGAAAAGTAATCATCAGTCTCGTTCAGCTATGAAACCTGAGTACTGTAATAACAAACTACCTGCAAGACACCCACTGGTGCAATAGTGCCACTAATGTTAGGAGAGTAACCAACCACTTTTAAAAATGGGATTTAAGGCCCACTCCATGAGATGGAACTTATTTATGACATTGTTAATGAAGCCAAAAACCTGAGACTAGATGGATCATGGGCTTAAGGGGAAAAAAATCTACCACTGTTCTGCTAAAGGAGCATAGTAATAAAAATGACTCTAATTACATATTGCTATACCTATAGATTATTGCATCACTTGACCCTCAGCAGAGAAGCTTCTTGTAGTGGATGGAAATTAACACAGAAACCCACAACTGGACAATGTACAGAGAGTGAGAGACTTGGGATTGCTCAGCACTGAATGGGGATGTCTTTATTACTCTCCTACACTGAGACTCAGGCGTCTATGCAGAAGAGGGGCCAGAGGGATTGTCAGAGCAAGAGGTGGTGGACAATTGTAAGTAAATAACATTTTCTAGACACAACAGGGCAGATGTGCATATGAAGTCACAGAGACTGGGATAGAATGCACAAGATTTGCTGTTTTAAGTCTTCATTTATGATACAGAGACCTTGAAAACCAATACAGGGACTTTAAAACCTAAGGCCTGGAGCAAATAAGGGTCAAAGGCTGGGTACCCTGACATAGAGGATCCTAGGGTGTTTAATTTTTGCTCCAAGACAATGCTGACATTCTATTTTTAGGCCATATCCCTTGGCCCTGCAGTTTAGCAGCCCAGGGAGACAGAAGAGCCTGGGATGCAGTCTGCCTTATCTTCCAAGCCTGATGATGGCTGGTGGCCCTTCTCCGGGTAGAAGAGAGTCTTTTTGCCTGGAAGGGAAGACATCCCACATTGGGTGGGAGTTCCTGAGCTGGAAGACTTCAAGGATTTTCTCTTTCATAATTAAGTGTTTGGTAACTCACCCTGGCCCCAAACAAGGCAAAACAAAACACACTCCTCACAAACAAGAGGGAGGGAAACAGAAACAAAAAACTGAAAGGGGTCACTATTTGCTATCAGTCTAATTCAGTTATCTCAGTTATGTATGTCCTGTGGGCTTGGATCTGGGGAATGGTTTCAGAATTGAAGAATTAAGATGCTTCTGACTTGACATCATTCTTTTCATCTTCACTAAATATGACAGCAACTGGGGGTGGGAGAGAAGTCAGTCTTCTCTATGCTACACTAAAAGTCTAGTGTAATGTGTCATAAAAATGCTAGAAATGTCTGAAAAGTATAAGGTAGGAAATTCTGGGCTGGCCCAGGAGACTGGACATAAAGAACTAGACTTCAGAAGTGTGCTCATTTCCCCAATTCAGAGGCTGGGTCACTACCTATGCCATGAATGAAGGTCAAGCTAGCACTTAACAGAAGAAATTTAAACCAAAGAAGTGGCCCACTGTTTAAATTAATAGTGGGAAATCTTTTACTCTAGGGGAATGTTGAAACTATGTAAGAACAAAGTTTTAAAATTAGCCCCAGGCGACCAAATGTGGTGAACACCTATACTCATGCAAAGTGCTTTGTAGTTCCCTAACTGGAAACCAGCTGCAGCCAGCAGTGACCTTGGGTGTTACTTCAAATTCTCTGAACCTAAGTGTTTGTTTGTTTGAAATCTAAATACTTTTGAGCCACAGGTCATTGTGAGGGTCAAGTGACAGTTCATAAAAAATAGTCCCGTAAATCTTACAGAGCCATGCAACCAGTAATGATCATAAGTACAGGCATCCCTGGGTCTTTTCCATCCCTGGGTCTTTTCCACTATTTGGGTCCTAGGATTCAAACTCCCGTCATCAGATTGGGCATGCACATTTACTTGCTGAGCCATCTGGCAAGTCCACCCCAGGTCTTTTGAGGGGCTCACTGACACCCAGCTTTCTGCCGTCAATGTTCTCGGTTCTCCACCTGTCCCAAGTTCTTCTCATGCATCCAAATTTCAACCAGGCTTTGTCCTGCTCTAAGTTGTGTGACAGTGGCTTTCAGACATGCCTTGCCCATGCTGGCTCAATTTTACAAGCATTTGACCCTATTTTGAATGTAAATGCAGAGGCAGAACTGCTCTGTACTTTGTCTGTGCACAGTGATACTGAAGGGACCAGCTCCCCATTTCAGCAGCCATGACAGTAACACGTGCTTGCCATGACCTTGTCCTAGTCACTAGAAGTCAGATGCCTGCCTTGTGGCAAGGAACCAATCAGAAGTTAGCTGGCGGCACTATGCTTTACGGCTCTGGGTGTACTTTACGGACAAGTGCACAGCAATGATGCACAGAGCATAGCAACCACCCTGGGAGGGCCTATGGGCCATAACAACCAGTTGGCCAATCAACACAGGGCAAGACCTCCAAGCCTGGAGGCACACCAATCCTGAGCCTGTGCGTACCCCTAGACACTCCCTTACGCTGCCCTACAAGATCTCTATGCAGCGGGTTCAAGCTGTCTTTGCTAGCCATCCGCCATGGTGGGTGGGTGAAAGACCTGAGCTAACATGGTGTTAGCTTGTTAAACAACAATAAAGCCTCATGCAGTTCGCAGTAAGTTTTCGAATCCGCCTGGTGATTGGGGTGACCGTGGTCCTGGGCTGGGACTCTGGAAGCCTGAGTTTTACGGAGGTCTAACAATACTACCACATGTTGTGTGTAGAAATACTAAGCCATGAAAGTATGAAGGTACCACCTATAAAACTTATTAGATCAGACTGAGAACACACAGGTACCTGGGTGTATAAAAACTGCATCAGAAAAAGATCCAAAAACTTAATTAAGATCCAAAGACCAACAAAAGTGGTGACACCCTCACCTGGACCCCATAGTAGGAAAGGCCCTAATAGGCTGAGGACAACAGGCTAACTAGCATGTCATCTGACAATCTGGCACATGTGTGGGTCAAAGGACCCGCAACAGAGAACTGTGCAGCTCCGGGGCTTCAGCCCAGCAAGTTTCTCATTGTTTGACAAGTTCTCCTTGAACTTCTGACTGCCTGTCCATTTTTTCTGGACCCAAACCATGTGATCCATAATTGACTGAGTCAGAAGTGGCGGGATAATAAAATGATGGAGCAGAGAGGGTGTGGATAGGCAGGTTCTGGCAGGGTGAGCATAGGCTAGGAACCCCATTGACTATATGGAAGGAAACAACAAAGGTGTTAGGTACCATGAAGCTGCAATGTTCAGGAGCCCTAGTAAACAGAGGTACTGAGTGTTGGGGTGGAGGTGAGGGTCTGAAGGCTATAGGGCAAGGCCTTAAAGAGGTTGAGCCAGCAAGGATATGTCTACAGCTCCCGAAGGAGCCAAGGCTCTATTCCCAGAAGAACCAGCTGCCTACTAGTAAACTCTCTTTGCCTCCTCTAGGGCTTGGGCTGTAAATAAATGCATGATCTCTTTGCTTACTCTCCTTAGGCTAGCTTGTTTCCCAGGCTTCGGCTCCAGGTGCAGAGTCTAGCAGTTCCAATAAATGATGTAGATGTAGCTACAAGCCAGCCCAGAAGAATCTGGCACAGCTTCAAGTCACCTGGTCTCTATCTTTCTGCCTGAGGCTCCATTCCTTTTACAAATGCCAAGATTGAGGGAAAAGAAACAAACTTGCTTTCCCCTGAAGAACAAGAAGTAGGCAAGACCCAAACTTCCTGGGCATCATAGGACAAGACACCAACAGAGATGTCAAGGAGGGAAAAGGCAAACTGAAAGCCTAGGTGATTGGATGGAGGTCTGCTTTTGTGCAAGGTTTAGGAATAGATCTTTCTCAACTCCCCATTTCTGTTATTGCTGACCCTTCTTGTCCACAATTCACACACTGGGTTACAAATGTAGGTCAGACTCCCTTAACGCATAAGACATCTTCAAATGTGTCTTGAGATTATCAATGAACAAGTTATTTTCATCGACCATCATCATGGCATGACTACATATTTGTGCATATAAACTCTCTGTCTCTCTATTGTTTAAGTTAAACAGAATATTTTCTATCTTAGAAGGGCTGAATAGTTTCTCTAAGGGATCAATAGCACTTGGGTTTGAATCCAGTTTTGTCAAAAGCAAAGCCTGAATATTTTATTGCTACTTCCACAACATTCTCAGCTTTCTGGACTGTTTAAAATGCTTAATATTCTGATGACTTTGCAACAGAATAATCCCCTGCTTAATGCAATAAAAGAATAAACACACGCTTTCTTTGGTGTTGAACTTCCCAGCCTCTTGAATGGTGAAACAGCATATCTCTGTGTCTTTAAATTACCCACCCTCAGATATTTTACTGTATTAACGCACAGAGCCCAAACACCTGCCTTTGTGAAGGTGGGGTTTGAATTTATAGTACAATGGTGAACAGGAAATTATAGTCATAAAATTAAACTAAACTCATTCTTGCCCTATGTTAGGGCACTTGATAAAAACATTAATTAACAGTCCCCTAACACAAATTATGCAAGAAAACAAGTCAATTGAACAAGAAGGATTTGGTACATTCTAAGTATTGATTACAGAAAATAATCAAGGAAATAAAAGGCTAAACTGAAAAGAACCTGCAGGATATTGTAGCCAAGGGGAAGATCAGAAGCAAAGATTCAGGAATAGTGGGTAAGGGACAAATCAGAAATAGTTCTCTGGATGATTCATATGAGGGTGTGCATGAATGGAAACACACCACTGTATGGCATATTTCACACCTAGCAAGGTGGTCGGCTGTATAGGGGAGATGAATGAGAGACATTGTCTTTAGAGGAAACTTCTGTCTGGGAAAGAATCAGATGACCAGGTAACTAAATGAATGCTCTAAAATGTGATAGGTACACTGTTGGGCATATATACCCAAAGGAGACATTCACACCACAAGGACATTTGCTCCACTATGTTCACGGCAACATTATTTGTAATAGCTAGATCTTAGAAACAGTCTAGATGCTCCTCAACTGAAGAATGGGTAAAGAAAATGTGGTACATTTACACAATGGAGTACTACTCAGAGGTAAGAAACAATGACATCCTAAAATTCACAGGCAAATGGACAGAACTAGAAAAAACTATCCTGAGTGAGGTAACCCAAAACCAGAAAGACAAATATATATTTATGTACTCACTCATAAGTGGATACCAGATATAAAGAAAAAGATATCCAGCCTACAATCCACAACCCCAGAGAAGCTAGAACCTTCTTCCAGAAACAGATGGAAGCAGATGCAGAAATTCACAACTAATCATTGGGCCAAGTTCCTGAGTATCATCAAAGTGACAAAAGGAGCAATAATATGAACAAAGGAGTCAAGACCATGATGGGGAAACCCGCAGAATCAGTTGACCCAAGTCTGACAAATGGGGAACCTGTATAAAACTAAATTAGACTCCCTTAATATAGATGACAATGGTGTGGCTGGGGCAACATATGAGGCCACTGGCAGTGGGTCCAAGATCTAACTCTAATGCACAAACTGACTTAGTGGAGCCCATTCTGTATGGAGAGACACCTTGTTTATTATAGATACAGGCGTGTGTGTGGGAAGATGGAGAGGTGCTTTGGTCTTGCCTCAACGAGATGATGGGACAGACTTAGTAGACCTCCTAGGGAAGGCCTTACCCTCTCCAAGGAGCAGATGGGAAGTGAGAGGAGTGAGAGGAGAGGAGGGAGGGAGAACTGGGATTGGAATGCAAAAAATAAATTAATAAAAAGATGTGATGGGTATAATAGAGGAGGTTCAGTGGTGGCACAGGCTAGAAAAGGCAGTTCAGAGCTTGGTGAGCTGTTCTGTGGGAGGTTGGGCATAAGAATGTTGAGAGAGAAGAAGTTGATGGAGACCTGGCTTGTGAAGGTCCAGGGGGAAGTTTGAGAGTCATTAAAGACATCTGTTGGCGCCATTGCATATTTTGAATTATCTGTGGTGCTGATCAGCTGGGGCTGAAGAGTCAACTGTGATTAATTAAGAGAGCAGCATCTCTGGGCATTGGTGGTGCACGTCTTAAACCCAGCACACGGGAGGTAGAGGCAGGTGGATCTCTGTGAGTTCCAGGACAGCCTGGTCTACAGAGCTAGTTCCAGGACAGGCTCCAAAGCAATACAGAGAAACCCTGTCTTGAAAAACAACAATAACAACAACAACAACAAAAACCAAAACAAATAAAAAAAGAAGAGAGAGCAAAATCATTGAGGTGAAAGTGAAATCAATCTTCTATCTTCTGGGAAGTAGGAAGTGTTTTCTCAGGGTCAGCACACAGAAGCTGTGTTCCAGAGGCAACCAAGGTTCTACCTCCTACTAGTGGCAGAACTTGATGGCCTAAGAGTCCTCCAGGTGGTACAGACATGAAGGGGTCATAGAGAGCAGCTGAGGCTTGGCACTATTAGGACTGTTAGGCTAGGCTGGAGTCCCTAAAGAGAGCTCAGGAGAGGCTACTGGTGAAAGTACAGCCCAGCTCCAGCAGGGGACCCCAGAACTTTGGAGATGCCCATACTATGGGTTAACCACCAAGAACAGCAGTAGCTGTGGAATGGATCCTCCCAACAAGCTATGTGTGTTCCAAAGGGCAGAGCTGGAGAAGTGTCCCAGCCCTTTGGAGGAGTCCAGAAGATACTGAGTGAATCCCAGGCATTAGACATGGAGTTCGGTTTTGCTTTGATCAGATTTTGACTGTGCCCTGATTCTTCTCTCTCGAAGTAAGGAAGTATTTAACTTATTTTTGATTTTTACAAGAGCCCAGTGATGAGAGACTGAAATTTTAAAGATATTTTAGGTTTTAAAAGAGATTGGATTTTAAGAGATTGAACTTTAAAGTGTTTGAATTTATAAAGACTATGGGACTCTTTAAGTTTGTAAAATATTTTATAGTGTGGTGTTGATTTTAACGTGTGATCTTAGGGATAAAAAAGAAAGGAGGGGTTATGGTTTAACAGTGATATGTTTGTGTGTCAAGTTGACAAGAGGTCAATTGTGCTGAATCATTTTATGTTAACCTGTCAGAAGCTGAAGTCATTTGAGTGGGTCTCAATTAAGAAAATGCTTCCTTAAGATCTGGTTGGAAGCAAACCTGAGGGCACTTTTTAAATTGGTGATTGACTGGGGAGGTCCAGCCCATGGTGGGCTGGTGATCCTGAGATCTATAAGAAATCAGGCTGAGCAAGCCATGGGGAGCAAGGCAGTGAGCAGCTCCACTCCATGGCCTCTGTGTCAGCTCCTGCCTCTAGGTTCCTGTCCTGTTTGAGTTCCGGTCCTGTCTTCCTTCAGTGACAGTGATATGGAAATGTAAGCCAAATAAACTCTTTTCCTCCCCAGCTTGCTTTGGTCTGGTATTTCATCACAGCAGTAGTAATTCCAAGACAGTGTACTTTGTATTTTATGCAATTATCTCTTTGCCTTTTTTCTCCCCCAGAGTCTGTGTTTATTTCTTTCTTCAGTTTAGTTGTTTGTGGCTCACAAACAAAAAGGGCTTTCAGGCATGGGTCTGAAACTAGACTTTTGGTTTTGCAGATTGAAGTGGACTGGATTAACAGTTCTCTTAGCAGATTAGGGAGGTAATTTCCATTTTAAAAAATGATGCTCTCTCTCTCTCTCTCTCTCTCTCTCTCTCTCTCTCTCTCTCTTCTTTCTCCCTCCCTCCCTCCCTTCCTTCCTTCCTTCCTTCCTTCTTCCTTCCTTCCTTCCTTCCTTCCTTCCTTCCTTTCTTTCTTTCAGACCAGTGGGTCTAATGTGATACATTCTCTCTTGGCCATTCATGCTGTTTTTGTTTTTGCAATTTGACTTGGGTCTGTGGACTTCTGTCTTTGGTTGTGTGTCTGATGTGATAATCTGGTCTGCCTTAGACTGGGCCAGTGCAGAAGTGTGCCTGGAGACTGGCTAGGTAAAACTTGATGAGGAAGAACTGGCTCCCAAACCTTAAGTCTGGTGCGAGGCCTATGGGTGCAGAGATGACATGAGGTTGGAGGGGAAGTATGGACAAGGAAAGGAGTGTCTCACCAGGTAAAAATGGCCCTTGAACAAAGCAGGTTCAAAGCCCGCCATTTGGTCCTATACCTATGGGTGCGAAGATGGCCACAGGCTAGGAGGGATGGAAGATGGAGGAGAGATAGGAAAGGAAGAAGCAACTTCCCCAACAAAGGTGAGTCACAAGAAAAAAGGGTTTGAGGGTGGGGGTCTGAAACTAGGTTTTTGGTTTTATAGTTGGAAGTGGGTTGGAGTGAGCAGTGTTCTTAGAGAACAAGAGAGGTGACTTCCATTTTGAATGGTGGTGTCTTCTTGGTGAAATGTGTCTTGTTGAAAGACAGATCCGAATTAGAACTGAAGTTATTTCCTTTCTTGCTGGGTGACAATGAGGAAGGTACCCTGTGTTTTTTAGTTCACTTCCTTATCTATAAAAATGAGGATGAAGATGCCATCATGTAGGGACATGTGGCTCAAAGATGAATGCATAGGTAAAGAATAATGAATGTTCACATACTCCATAGGTAGCTTTACTATGACCCTGTGAACTGATTTTTAAGATTCTAAATTTTGCATTTTAGTAACTTGGACCTAATTTTAACAGAAGCAGTCACTGTCTTTAATGTTATGGTTCCTACAATGGTTACTTTGGTGGTAAAAATGAGAATGAAGTACCTTTAGATGGCAGCATTAAGAAACATTAAGAATAGATTCCTGATTGTGTTACCTGGAATTAAGAATCAAGGTCTCAAGATGTTTTCTTTTGAGTAATAATTCAGCAAGAACATCTCCAGTTGCTGAACCTCGTCTTAGTCACTGTTCGGTTGCTGTGAAGAGACACCATGACCAAGGCAATGCTTGTAAAAGAAAGCATTTAATTGGGAACCTGCTAAATTTTGAGGAGGAAAGGAGTTGCCTGAGAAACTAAAGAGAGAGTTAAAAGAAAATCAGGAACTGGGTATGGTGGTACATGCCTACAATCATGTCTTGAGGCAGAAGGATTTAGAGTTTGATATCGACCCAGACTACATAGTTCCAGGAGAGCCCTGGCTACATAGGAAAAACCTAACAGGATAAGAAGGAAAAGAGGAAGAACAGGAAAAGTAGGGGAGCAGACATCGTTCTTGCTATCTTGAAACAGAAACGAAATTTACTGAAGAGAAATGGGGTATATCTACCTGGGGTGGTGTCTTAGTTTCTTTTACTGTTGCCATGGTAAAATATTCTAATAAAGGCAACTTCAGGGAGAAAGGGTTTATTCTCTCATGGTTCAAGGGTACAGTCCATTATGGTAAGGAAGTGAAGGTAGCAGGGGATTTAAGCAATTGGGCACACTGCAATTGATTGAAGAGGGGGGGAGAGGGGGAGAGGGAGGGGAAGGGAGAGGGAGGGGGAGGGGAGAGGGAGGGAGAAGGGGAGAGGGAGAGGGAGAGGAGAGGGAGAGGAGAGAAGGGAGAGGGAGAGGGAGAGGGAGAGGGAGAGGGAGAGGGAGGGAGAGGGAGAGGGAGAGGGAGAGGGAGAGGGAGAGGGAGAGGAGTGAATGCTTGCTGCTTCTCAGCTACCTTTCTGTGCTTCTACAGCCCAGGATCCCAGCCAGGGTACAACCCTCCCACTATTAAGATGAGTCTTCCAGGCCGGGCGTTGGTGGCACATGCCTTTAATCCCAGCACTCAGGAGGCAGAGGCAGGTGGATTTCTGTGAGTTCAAAGCCAGCCTGGTCTACAGAGCAAATTCCAGGACAGGCTCCAAAGCAATACAGAGAAATCCTGTCTTGAAAAAAGAAAGAAAGAAAGAAAGAAAGAAGAAAATAAAAAAGATGAGTCTTCAATGTAAATTAGCATAGTCAGGCTGATTCATTACAGGTATTCCCATAGGTTAACCTTAATCTAGATCAATGGTTCTCAATCTTCCTAATGCCTGACTCTTTAATACAGTTCCTCATGTTGTAGTGATCCCCACAACCATAAAATTATTTTCATTGCTACCTCATAACTGTAATTTTGCTACTGTTGTGAATCATAATGTAAATACCTGTGTTTTCCAATGGTCTTAGGCAACCCCTGTGAAAGGGTCATTTGGAGACCCACAGTTTGAGAAACACTGACATAGATAATATCTCAAAGGTGTATCTGGAGATGTGACTCCTCGAGGATTCTAAATTGTATAAAATTGACAATTAGCATTTACCATCATGGGTTGCCCAAATACCATGGTGGTTATATCTTCAGTTATCATATGGAACAGAAGGGCAATTGGCTAAACAAGGGAATTCCTTTCTCCGATGGATCTGTGAGGCTATGGCTTCCTTGCTGGAGTTGTCTTGCTTAGACACTAGTGCAAGGTTAGGTTATGAGTTCACCTGCTGCCAGCAACTGAAGAAGAAGCAGGATGGGTCCTGCTGGCCACTGTCCTGAGTAGAAGAAGAAGAATAAGAAATAGGCAGATACTTATGTTTTAGCTACAGAACCATTGATGGGAGAGGTTTCTCAGGAGGGAACCTCAGAACTTCTCCCATCTTGGGGAGTAATGGGTCTGGAGCATGCCAGAGCTTAAATGAATCATGTTTTTGACCGTTGGAAGCACCCCTAGGGGCAGGGGACACAATGGCCAGTTCTGTGCTTGTTTATATTTTGCATTTGTTTATTTCATTTTATGCATATGAGTGTTTTGCCTGCATATATGTACGTGTACTATGTATATGCTTGGTGCCTGCAGAGCTCAGAACTGGAACTGGATTATTGGTGGTTGTGAACTACCACATAAGTGCTGGGAACCAAACCCAGGTCTCCTGCAAGAGTAACAAGTACTCTTAACTGCTGAGCCATCTCTTTAACCCCTGTGTTTTGTTTTCTGACCACAGTGAAGAATACTGGGTTTGGTCTTCCTTCAACACCAAGCTCATATAATCAGCCCTGATGATAGGGTTCTCCCATGGCTCATCTGTAAGTGAAAGACAATAGGGGAAGATGTCCCTACTGCTAAGACACAACCTCCCTCATCTATATGACTCACTTTTCCCCTGCCACTTACTTTAGTTCATCTAAGTTGTGTTACTGGGAAAGTAGCCCCTTGCCTTTCTCCTAAAAAGGTCTTATTTGAGCTCCACCCTTTCTGTATTTACAGTTTGTGTTGCAAATTTAACTTACCACTGTAGACTTTTTTTTCATGTTTCAGCTTTTCTCAGCCCTTATTATTGTCTCTAAACTGTCCTTAGTACATATTCATGTAGTTACTTGGTAAATATGACTTGAATATTATAATGGTTAGTGTTCATTGTCTACTTGACAAAGTCTAGACTAATTTGGGAAATGGGCCCCTGGGCAGGCCAGTAGGATGTAGGAGACTATCTTGGCTATGTTATTTGAGGTGGAAAAACCTTCTCACTGTGAATGATACCATCCCTAACTGGGATTCTGGACTATGTAAGGAAGGCATCAAAGTAGTGGTGGCATTCATTTATTGTTCTCTGTTTCTTGACTGTGGATGCAACATGACCAGCTACATCTAGGTTCTCTTGGCTAAACTTGCCTACCATGGTGTACTTACACATTGTAGACAAAAGGAACCTTTTTAATGTTATGTTTGTCAGGGTATTTTATCACAGAAATAGGAAAAGAAAATGAGAGAGAGAGAGAGTGGTATTGAGAAATGGAACCATTGCTGTGATAAACCTGACCATATAGTGCAAAGGCCCTTGGGACTATTGACAGGAGGGATGTGGAAGACTTTGGAAGTTTGGGTTAGAAAAGCCATTGGATGCCAAAAGCACAGCTTAACAGGCCATTCTCATAGGAGTGTGGAATGCAAAAATGCCAAGAACAATTCTTACAGTGGAGGCATGACACATCAGGTTTCAAAGTGGAATGAGGACTCCATTGCAGACTGAGATAGTCATGTGATGATGGGGCCACAAATCTGCCTTCATTCTTCCAGTGTGTTAAAAACTTGAATAAAGCTCCATCCTTTACTGGAAGCAGAACTTAGCAGCGTTGTTCACATGGTGCTGGTTTGGGAGCTAGGAAAGATGTATAACTGAATGAGTCATGGAGTCTATTTTATTAGTGTGTGTGTGTGTGTGTGTGTGTGTGTGTGTGTGTGTGTGTGTGTGTGTGTGTATGAGAACACTTATGCTGAGCACCAGGTGTGGAGGTCAGGAGAGAAGTTGTAGGAGTTGGTTCTCGCCTTCTACCATGTGGGTCTTCAAGACTGATCTCGTGTTATCAGGCTTGGTGTCAAGCATCTTTACTTGATGAACAATCTTGCTAGGCCTGGGGATCAGAGTCTTGCCCCACATTTTCAAAGTGCTGCTGAGGCAAAGCAATGAATGACAGGGTCTGTGCATTTTGTGAACATGGGAAGATGAGGCCAAGGTTGCAGTGGAGACCCCAAAGTATTGGAGATGCCAGGAACATGATATATGCACTGAAGAAGGTGTGAAGATGGGATGGAGTCATCCCTAAAGGGACTCTATGTGATCTGCAGCCTTTAGGGGCCCAATTTGTTGTGAGATAATCTTTTTGTACACTGTGAAGATGTATCTCTGTCAAGGTACCTTCTGATTGGTTTAATAAAGAGCTAAATGGCCCATAGCAAGGCAGAAGAAGATGGGTGTGACTTCTGGGGGGAGAGAGGAGCTCTAGGAGGAGCCTGAGGTGCTGAGATTCACCAGCAAGATGCTGAGGAAGTCAGACATACAGTATGGAGGAGAGGTAATGAGCCATGTGGCAGATCATAGATTAATATAAATGTGTTAATTTAAGTTATAAGAGCTAGTTGGGAACAAACCTAAGCTAAGGCCAAGCTTTCATACTTAATAAATAAGTCTCCTTGTCATTATTTGGGAGCTGGCAGTCCAAAGAAAGTCCAACTACACCAATTAATTACATTATAAGTTCCAGATGCTAGACATGAATCTCCAGGATTTGGTGTTTGCCCTCCTGGGTTTTAGTTTGCTTTTGTGTGTTTGTTTCCTGCTATGCCTCAACTCTTCCATTTTGGAATAGAAGTTTTTAATGTTGCCATTATATATTGGGAATATGTAAACTGGTTTTGGTTTTATAGGAGCTCAAGTTTGTTTCAGAGACTTTGAAGACTTGTAACATGTTAGACTTGTTGATCATGGAGCCTTTTGAAGTTAAACTGATGCATTTTACATTATAAGGTGGTCATGAGCCTATAGTGACAAAGGGTAGACGGATATGGTGTGAAAGTGAAGTGTTTCGATGTTAAGGTGACAAAGGGTAGAGCTGTGATGGTTAGTCTTAACTGTCACCTTGTCAGAATCTAGACTGACATGGGAGATGGACCTCTGGGGATGCCTCTGGTGGATTATCTCTGATTGCATTCACTGAAGTGAAAAGAACTGCCCACTGTAGGTTGTACCATTTTCCTAAACAAGGACTGTATAAACAGAGAAAAGGAAGTTATCAGTAACAGATAAACCAGCCTGCCTCTGTGTTAGGCTTGAAAGCCATCTTATAGTAAAGACAAACTAGGTTCATTCCTGTTTATGTTTAAACATCTGTTTCTCGAGGATTGGGCTATGCCCTACCTGTAACCTTAACTACAAATGGTTCTGTACTGCCTGTTCCAGGAGACAGCAACCATGCCACACAAACAACAAAAAGTTGTTATGACCACCTATGATTACCTTGTTATGACCACCTTGCAACCATGTCTTTGTTTCAGTAGGTTGTTATGATCAACTTGTTATGCTTACATTCCTGCTACAGTAACCCTGCCTATTTGCCTGCCAAATTTGGAAACACCCTACTCCTGAACTATAAAAACCCTTATCTTACCAATGTCCAAGGTTGATCTCTTGAACCCCTCCTTTAGGGAGGGAAAGCTGGTGTTCATGAATAAAAAAGCTTGCTTTAATTAATTTGGCAATGATGACTTGGGTCAGTTGGATTGACAGTAGCATGTATTTAATGCTACCGTTCTTTATTATGTTTGCAATGTGACCAGATTGCAAGCCCCTGCTACATTGAGTTCCCCACTACCATGAACTGTATCCTTGAAGTGTCAGCTGGAACCAACCATCCCTTCATTAAGTTGCTTTTGTCCGGATGTTTAACACATCCACAGGAAAAGAAAATAACAAGTTTGCAAATAAGTTTGCAAATGAACAAACGAACTAATGACTGTAACTTATCAAAAACAAGCCAGCTTTGGGGGTGGGTCTTTTGTGATGCACAAGGGAGGCAGGAAGAAGAGGCAGTGGCTTTCCTTAGCCTAGGCATAGATAATTGCAGCCTTACAGATGAGGTTTCTGCACTCCTCCTCTCCCAAGGGCTTTGCTCTACTAAGGAATGTGTCATGCCATCAACCCCAGCTCTTTTCCAAGGATAAATGTTCCCCTGATGAAGAGTCCTCACCACCCCTTGTGTAACTATCAGACACAGTTCTGTTTACCCAACTCCTGTCTCCAAGAAGCCAACATGAAGGTGCTGGGTAATAACCCTACTGTACTTAATCACTTCCACATGGTCCTTCACTCCATGCAAGATTGTTTCAGCTGCTAATTCTCAAAGTCTCTCTCTCCCCAACCCCCAGCCCAGCACCCCACCCCTAGCAGGACCGTCACTCTGCCATGTAATCCAGAGCCTTCCTTTTCCAGAAAACTTTACTTGGATCTTAATTCCACAGCAGCACCAGGCTGGGTGGTAGTGATACTGGAGAGTATGTTCTTAATTTTTCTCCCTGGAAGTCCTCTTTCTGCCAAAGCCCTTGGCCAGGATCCAGGAATGGCACATTTAATAATACCTAGTGTGTTTGGGTGATACTTCATAATTACATTGGTGCTGGTGAAATTGTTGCCTTGAGGATAATTCCTGAACATAATGGAAGTGGACAGCCATGTGGCCCCCACACGCCCCCTACTGGGAGGCCAGGGAGTCAGGAAGGAAGAGACAATTTAGAAGGGAAGGAGGAAGGGAGGTAAAGGTTGCCCGCTTGCTTTGGTAAAGAAAAGGAGACAGGTTTATCAAAGGGAAAGAATTTTAAGGCTTAAGGTCTGAGTTAAATATGTTTGGAACTGATTTTCCTCAGGAGACCAAGAGATGGGAGAGTAGATGGCACCATTGGCTGGTACCTGGGGATGTGATCAGGTCTCTGACTTTTCCTTTAGCCACCAATGGTCCCCACCTTGTGTTTTCTTAAGGCAGCCACCATCCAGGCTCAGTACCTCACTTTGAAGTTTGGATCCTAGACACAAAAGGAATACATAATGAGACGGGTCCAAGAAGGTTATGGTAGGTGAATGGAAGATGCCGGATACCTAGAGCAGGGCCACTTGGGACATCAAGCATATGACCAGCTCCTTGTCCAAGGCTGTGGAATATGTGCCAGCAGGCCCACCTAGGAAGCTTCTGTTTCTAAACTTGTCCCTGGGGACAAATGTTCTAGCGGACCATAGTTACCACACCTTCCAATAAGCCTTGCTGTTCTTCAGTAACTCCAGCCGTTCAGACCCATGTCCTCTTCTCTAAGTGGCTCTCATTCTAGATCTGAAGTCTGGATGTACCAGGATACAGCCCTAGGCCCAGGAAGCTGTCATCACATACACGAGACAGCTCTCTTTGGCCATTGCCCAAGAGCACATACACCCACAGAAGAACCTGCAATGCAGACAGCTCAGAGATTCGAGGAGGCACAGCTGCAGAGACCACCCGCTGGTCACAGCTCTACTCTGAGCTGGTGACAGCCCTTGTGCACTTATCATTTTTCTGAAACTTCCAAACAAGTCAGGGAAGTTCATGAGAGCTTCAGCCCAAAGGAACTTAAAGTCCAGGATGTGATTTATTCAGAACAAAACATGTAAGAATGACATTATCGAGAAACTCTGTCCCAGTCCCTATGCTCAGATGCCAGTTCTCCAAAACAAAGCAAAACAAAAACCACAAAGGCAAATGAAAACAAAATGAGCTACTGTGAACCAACATGGCGGGTCCTGGGACCCATTCAAGCTTTACTTCATCCCTACCTTCCTTCTTATGTCATTTAGGCTACAGTGAATACATACTCACAATAGGTAACTTACAAACAACAGAAATTTCTTTCTTACAATTCTGGATGCTGAGAAATCCAAGATCAAGGTGTCATCAGGCTCACTGAGTGGCAAGGACTCCATCTCATAGGTACCGTATCCTCACTGTATCCTCACAGATGTCCCCTGTGGTGGATCACTCCAGAGAGCCTTCTAGAGTGCATCTTATTTTTTATTAAATATTTTTTGAGATTATAATAGAATTACATCATTTCCCTCTCATGTTTCCTTCTTTCAAACTGTCCCATATACCCCTCTGGTCCTCTTTCAAATTTATGGTCTCTTTTCCTTTAATTGTTGCCACATATGCATGTGTGTGCATACACACACACACACACACACACACACACACACACACACACACACACACGATGCTCTTGCTCAGTCCATCTATTAGTTCCTAATCCTGCCAGCTCCACCAGGATAGAGATTCTTACCAGCTTTGGAGCTCACTGAATCTTGAGCATCTTGCATAGTCCCTGAAAACCCACTTGATGAGTGAATAAATCAATGTATAAGATACTAAATAATTAGCTGTGCATACTGGTTCATGCCTGTAATCACAACACTTAAGAAGTTGGGGAAGGTGGATGGGAAGGGGGAAGGGGAGGGAGGAAGGGGAAACTGTGGTTGGTATGTAAAATAAATGAAAAAATGTTATTTAAATAAAATAACAATAAAAAAAAACTGGGGCAGGAGACTTGCCATGAGCTTGAGGTTGTACTGAACTACAGAGTTTCTAGGCTAGCCTGAGCTACAGAGTAAGATCTTGTCTCAACGAACAACAATAGCAACAATTTAAATAGATCAAATAAAAAGTATCAGAAAATAATTTCTGAAAGAATTTCCAACCAAATTAGTTTAAGTTCTTGGTCAACTTGGGCATTAATTCTTCTCTTTTTTGTGTGAAGTCTTCCAGTAGACCTGTGAACTGGTTGGAAAGGTCTACTTCCCCTCCAGTCTGGAAACACACCTAAATTCTAATGGCATCAGCTTTCCCATCCTAGCTGTCTCATCTGGTTATCAGGTGGACAGGTGCTCAATGATTCTCAGCCACCACACCCCTCCTTAGAGTTTTGCATTTGGAAGGAATTACAAACACAACCATGAAGCTGTTTTTGTTGTTGTTGTATTGTTGTTCTGTTTTGTTTTTCTTGACAGTCTTCTGTCTGGTTAGAGGTCTGGGCCAACATTTTTCTGAATTGTCAGTTTCCATAATTTATGTCCATAGTAGTCTCTAGTCTCCTTTGGCAGAACAGACTACCTGTCCCCGTAGGATCTGAGCTTCACAAACAAAAGGTGGAGAGAAGAATTTGATGATTGGCGGCTACAAAGTGGCAGCGGAGGTATTCTGAGACATAGCTTGCATCCAATCAAAAGCAAACTCTCTGTCCTCTTGCTGTCTGAGATTAGTTCTCATTTTCAGGTCTGATAAAAGCTCATTTCCTTCTGTTTCCTAGTGAGGTTCCCTTCTCATCACCTCTTAAGAGACCAATCTGGAGAATCCAATAGGGTCTGTTCATGGAGCAGAGACTTAGAACAAATCTTGGCGACATGGCTCTGAACTGGATTAAATGCCAAGTGTGACTTCGTTTACAGGAACTTGGGAGGCCCCTGATAAACCCAAGCCTCTCCCCTTAACTGACCTGGCTGGAACTTTTGACACAGGGATTACAAAAATGGGTGCAATTAGCTGGAGATATTAATGGGTTCTGTCATGTAGAATATTTGTAACAAAGCTTTTCCTTGAATTCCAAGCTGAGAGTTTTGACTCCTGGAGCCAAAGAATCTTTTGTTCTGGGGATTACATCACGGAACTATTTTTAGAGGCCAAGTCTGCTCCAGGGGCCTGGGGTTACCACTGCCTTTGCCCTTCTGCCTCCTAACTCCAGATCCTGTGTGTCCCTTGTCCACTCCTCTTCTTCCCAGAGCTGAGTGTGTGGCTGGCATGACCAGAGAGAAGTGAAGGCCTCATGGAGGCCACCTGGGGTGTAGATGGCACCTCTGGGTGGTTCCAGAGGGGTGAAAACAGGGACTATCTATCACAAGACCATAACCCATGTAGAAAATGTTTTACAATATCTGTAACCACAGCCAAGAGTTTTGAGAGATGGAGGAGTCTTCACCCTCTCCTGTCCAACTGAAACAGGATGTATCCAGTTCAGCTTTAAGGGAGCATGAAAGCCAGCTACGTGGACTTTTCCTTGCACTCTCATGGACACCTTCAGTCTCTGTTTGCAAGATGGCTTCCTATGGCCGCAAGACCTGATTGGAAAGGACAGGCCTACAAACAGAACACCTCCTCTCCTCAGCCACATGTGAACAGTTCTAGCTTTGTCTGTCCACTTTGCCCCCTTCAGTGTGATCCTCTATCCACCGAAGCAGGCCTGAGCAACTGTGCTGCTGAAAAAAAAAAAAAAAAAAAAAAGGACCAGACAGCTAAGTCACTTCCCCAAGTTGGAACAGCAAGCAGCAGATTGTTACCAGCTTTGACTGCAGCGTTCTTTCCAGTAAGTGCAGCAGGCTGTCCCAGCTGGAGGAGAGGAATTCTAGGAAAAGGCTTCATTAGAGGGAGAAGTTTCCAGCTTTGGCCTGGCTTGACCTACCTTAGGGACCAGCACAGTTGGGTCACATCCTTCAGCAGCCTGGGATGTCTTCCCTTTTGCTGGACAGCAGTTACCATTCCCATGTTCTCGCTTATGTCTCGGGGGACAGTGCTCCTGTGGTGACATGAAACCCCAGGGGCATACAGATTTCTGGTACAGGACTGCCCATGTGCATACTACACCTTTTTGTGAATTAGCCAATGGCACCTCCCTTGGGCAAATGGTGCCAGAGCACATCACAGAACCAGAGGGAGGCACCCTGGGCACATTCTACATGCTCAGGTGCCCTAGTGTAAGATCATCAGAGAACATAGCATCGATCCCATTATTTTGTAGAGCGTAGAAGGGTTGAAGGAATCGCCCATGGGAAGGAGGAAGGGGTTCTTCCATATAGCCAGCTTGAATGAGGAATCCACTCTCTCTGTTTCTAAGAATTCCCAGAGAACGAACAGCATCTACCACCCCCTTTCAAAGACAGCAAGGCTCTACACAGGGAAACTAGGCTTCATCTACCCTAGGAAGAAATGGGAATAGGGTCATCAGGAGAGGAACTCTATGTCCCAAAGCAAAGTGCTTTTATTGATGCAAGTGGATGCCTTAAAAAGGGATGGATGGATGGATGGATGGATGGATGGATGGATGGATGGATGGAAGGAAGGAAGGAAGGAAGGATGGATGGGGCCTGGGCTCCTTGGGAGTTGAGCCTTCATTTTGTCTGCCTCTATGCATTGGGATAGCAGTGGGACTATGGACGGAGTGTGGACAGGCCTGCGGGGTACATAGGAAACACCTTCCTTTTTGGTTTAGAGAGGGGGATACAGGCCGGCAGAGCCCCTTCATTGACCATCTAAGTGCTGACCATAAGAGGTGATGAATACAGGAAGCTGTTCCCCTAATTTTCTTATTGTGTAAATTCCTGTTTTTTTTTTTTTTTCTGTCTCCAAAGAACAGAAACTGATGTAGGGGCTGAGCCAAGCTTAAGTTTATTGGAAAAATAAAGAAATGCTTGGATTTTTGTGCCAAAGATTTGTGAAATAAATTTATACTGTTTATAAGCACCAAGAAGGGTTTCCAGTTCACATTCACTCATCCCTTTACCCCCACCCCCATCCTCACCCCCTGACCATCATGACCCAGATTCTTATGTAGGATAGCATCTGACCTCATCCACAGTTCTTAAAACACAGCATGAGATTGTCCTTTTGGAAGATACATTTTACTACAGCCAATTAAAAAACATGGAATCTGATTTTACTTATAAAATGCTTGTGGTGGATTAGGAGAACTGACAGAGGGTTTATTGTTTTTCTTTAGGCCCATTTTGACTCTTGGGAAAGCTGGTAATTTCTAACTAACCAGGATAGTCTGGGGCATAGTTGGTAATTCCTAACTACCCAGGGCAGTCTGGGCAGAGCTGGTAACTCCTAACTACCCAGGGCAGTCTGGGAAGAGCTGGTAACTCCTAACTACCCAGGGCAGTCTGGGAAGAGCTGATAATCTCTAACTACCCAAGACAGTCTGGGCAGAGCTGGTATTCTCTGACTACCTAGGACAGTTTGCATGTAGGTTTCTGATAATTTTGAGGTATGCTAGAATACCTGAGAGCTAAACTTTATGGACTCTTGAAAGTCTGGGGAGTTAGTACCAGGGAAACAACCTCTCTGAGAAAGAGGCACGTTTGTCTTGTCCCAATGCCCTCATCTACAGTCCCTGATGTCTCTGAGCAAGCTTCCTGGGCTCCCCTAGCTTGTCATCTCATCTGAGGAAGGAGAAAGAGTTCAATAGGAGGCTGAAATGCAGCTTTTGTTCCCATCTGACCTTGGAGGCCATCTTAAATGGATGACATTGCAAGGGAGGAGATTATTCTCCCTGAAGAGGTCAAGGCTGCATTTGATCTGAATTATTACTGTCCTGACCCTGCCCTTCCCCTGCAAAACCTGGAACTGATTCTGTGGGTAGTTTTTAAAAATTCAAAGTAGTAAGAAATGTTTCCTTCCAGTTCTGTGTTCTCATGTGAGTTGTTTCAAACATGTGCTACGGGTCTGAGTAAAACTCAAACCAGGGTAACAGCAGGCTTCATCCAACCTTTGTTATTACTTATTCTGAGCATGCAATATAAAACAAAACAAACAAACAAAAACCCAGAAGGGTCTCTTCTAGCCTCTTGTGTTTTAATACCATTTCCCTTTTTCTTGTCTCACTTGGAAATGGTCTGCAGTGGACTTCTCAGGGCAAAGATGGGTGTGTCCTCTGCCTCTGTGAAGTTGGATGAGGCCTCCTGGGCCTCTTTGGTCTCCTCTCCAAAAAAGCAGCACTCCTGAACTATGCACATGGCTGTGATTCCTGACCTTGGTGCCGTAGGACTGTCTGTGTCCTCTGGGGTATTCTGGAAGCTGGTGTCTACTCATCAGGCCTTACCCTTTCTCCTCTATGTGCTCCTCAGGGACAGCCACTTTCTTGTCCAGTTGGATGATGGGATCCGTTCTCTGTCCTGAGGACACTGCTTAAGACCCCTTATTGTGCTTCCTAGACACTTAGTCAGCTTCTGGCTGTGCCCTTTCTTTACCATCATCATTTGTGGGTTCCAGAAATTTCTTCGCCATGGCCCCAGGATCTTCAGCTCCAGCCAAGACTCTGCTCTCTCTCTCTTTTTAGTTTACTTCTTGGCTACCTCCCTCTCAACCCCAGCTCTGCACATTTTGTTCCTTCTCTTCTTTCATCTAGGCAAGCTTTCTCTTCTCTGGGCAGGGAGTATCCTCAGGAACAACATAATCCCAGGAAAAAAATGAAGAGAAAGTGGCTTAAGGGTCAAGGGAAGCATAAGGCAGAGCTGCCGTCTGGAGCCTTATTGGTGCTGGGCTTTCGGTGTTTGCCAAGTGAGGCAGGACAGTTCAATGCTAAACAGTTCACAGAGCTTCAAGATTAGCAGAGAGAAACACCTGGCAAATGCTGGGGAAAGAAGAGCTCAGCACAGTTAAGTTTTAAGTATTGAAAATTCCACTCTAGATACGACAAGGCAATGGGGCAGTAGCTATTCAACCGAATGTCAGACATGGTTCCTGTTGGTTTGCCTTCATTGCTTTTACCATTGCAAAGACAAGGAAAATGATGTGGGGAGCTGATGGCTTGTCCTTGATTCTGTCTACCAGGCTAAGCTCTGCATGGTATAAAAACTTGGGAGAGAATAAGAAAGATGTGACTGGCATTGCAAGATAAAGACTGGAGTTATTAGCAAAGAAGAACCACACATACCTAGGAGACTCTGCAATACAAGAAATACAGCAGCTCTGAATGGAGCACCTGCCTATACGACTTACTCATGAGCTCAGGTTTGGAGACACCGTCTATGAAACACAAAGCAGGAACGGGCCAGCCTCTGACGGGTGTCAGAGAGGCAGGATGACAGTCAGCCGTGGATTGTGAAATGTGCAAAACAACAAAATGGACCAGTTGGAATAGAGGAATGACAAGAAGTTGAAGCCAGCACTTAGGAAAGATTGTGTAACGGATGAAGAAACTAGCCTCCGCCTAAACCACAAGGACTTCTGGGATCATCCTGTTGGTAATTAGAATGTCACCACTTTCTTCTTCTCCTTTCTTGTTTACTATCAGCATTCTCTTGCCCCATGCCTAGTTGCAGCTGGCTATACGGCCGTTTGATTACAAGTCAGATTTCTCAATTTCATTTTATTATTACTTTTGCAGTTCAGTGACAACATGTTTGTGTTATGGGCCTGTGGGTCATGAGCAAATAAGGTATGTGATCCTAGGTAATATTGTAACTCTCTTTAAGGGCAAAAACTTTGGCTCTTCTTTGGCCCATTTCTGTTTCTGGGATCTAGAAGTAGGAGCTGCATGCTGAAACTAAGCCTTGCTCCCTGGCTGACCTATAACCCTTAGATTTTATGAGAAAGACATAAACTTGTAATGATTTAAGCTATTGTGTTTTGGGGTGCTCTTGTTACAACTTCTCATCTAATAACCTTCATGACTGTTAAGGTTTGCATTAGCAGAATAAACCTGGAAAGTTTAGATGTGTTATGATGGTCAAGATGTTGCCTGGAGCCCGGGTGTGCTATTGGCACTAAGGGACCTCTTTCTATCACACCATCTGATTCCACAGCACACCCAGTCAAGCTCCAGTTAACCCATCTTTCCACTATGGAAAAGAAAATCCACATTGAGAATAACAGAAAGTGGAGTGAAAGGTGGGAAAATACCAAGTTTCATTTTAGATGAATTTAGGAATCTGAATTGTTACATGTTTGTTCTGAAGTTTGAGTAAATCAGGATTCTAGGGTTACAGAGAAATTGACCTTTTCTCATGACAACAGCTTCTGAGAGATCATTTCTTCTCAGATCATTGCTCTCAGAGAGCAAGAGCATCATTTTAATAAGGTCAGGGCACTGAGATAGCATGTAAGACTGAGTGTGCTACTCAGGGGCCACACCCCAAGCCACACCCCATTGGACATGAATTATTCTAGCTTTTTTTTTTTTTTTTTTTTTTTTAAATCACGGAGAGCTTTCCTTTCTGCTGTAGCCAGGTGCATAGTTTTGTTGGGTATAGTAATGTGTGTGTGTGTGGGGGGGTGTATGTGTTCTTTTAGGACTTGTACTTTACTCCAAGCTCTTCCGTTTTAGAGAAGTTGGCTATTATTTGGATTGGCCTGCTTTAATATGTTACTTGTGGTGTTTCTCTTGCAGTTTTCAATATTGTTTCTTTGTTCTGTATATTTAATGTATTAAGTATAATATGCCACAAGGAGTTTATTTTCTGGTCCTGTCTATTTGGTGTTCTGTGTGCCTTTTTGTATGGGTATGCCTTTCCTCAATTTGAGGGAGTTTTCTTTTATTATTCTATTGAAGACCTGCTTTAACATTTGCCTGGGATTCTTTCTTCTATGTCTATAGTTCATAAATTTTATCTTACTGTGGCATCTCAGGGTTCTTGCATATTCTTTTCATGTATTTGCTTATACTTATCATTTCCTTGATTGACCCAAATTCTCTATTTTGTCTTCCAATCCTGATGTTCTGTCCTGCACTTGATTCATTCTGCTGGAGTGATTTTTCCACTGTGCTCCCACAAAGATGTGTTATTACATCTTTCACTTTTATTTTTATTTCATCTTGCATTTTCTTCAGTATCTTTTCAATTATCTCTTTGTCAAGCTCACTTTTCAAACCCTGGATTGTCATTATTATTTCATTCAACTGTTTGCTTGTGTTTTCTTGGACTTCAATCAGAGATTGAATGCTTGGATAAAAGGGTATCACTGGGGTCTTAGTTGTGGTATATGTGATTGCTTGGGTGAGGTCTAACTAGGGGAGCATGTGGTATAAAAATACCAACAGATGTGAGGGCCAGTGCTTAGACAAGGCTCTCTGGCTGGTGGAAGAGGGCAGAAAGTGTGCCCAATGGAGATTATCAAAGAGCCAAAACTGCTGGCTGCTGGCTCATAGACACCAGGAAAAGCAACTCAAGGTGAGAGGCTAAAGGGGCTCAATTGGGGAGCTTGAGAGCATGGTTCCTTGTTGGCCCTGGGCAGGGTAAGGGCAGCATGAGGCAAGAAATTGAGCAGGCTCACAGGAAAGCCCCCAAGTAGGGTTCCTGGCTGGGCCTGGGTAGGAGACTATGGCCTCTGTCTAGCTATTGGGCTTGCTTTGGTATCAGAGCATCATCATCCACTCTCTTGAGTATCTTGCCAAGTGGAGATTTCTGTATTCCATGAGTTAATTCCTTATAATAAAATTGCTTTCATTTTTTCTGCATGAATCTTAATGGTTCTGTTTTTCTGGAGAACTTTGAGTTTGGGGTGATTCAGAGTTTAGAATGTCTAAAATATGTAGGATGAATGCTAGATTAGTCACATCCTTAGTGAGAGTGAGAGACCCAGAAAAGCTGGGTGGACCAACACAATCGCAAATCTGGTTTTCTGAAACCCTTTTTACTGTTGTTAAGGAATGTGAAAACAGGGGTATCTGCCACAAAGTTGGGCTAACTACACTGGCAGTGAGTAAAAGCTACCAGGAGGCTATGCTGGTAGGTGCCATGTCCCCATATTTTCTGTGGATGTGCAAAATACAAGGCTTAACAAGTGAGAAAGTTCTGGAGGACAGGGAAACCTTGAAGATCCAAAGGAGTCAGCACAAAGAGTAGATTCCAGTGCTGGGATACAGCTATGGACAAAGGACAAACTTTGGGGAAAGGAGTCATTCTGTGGAAGAGGACTAAACAGCCTCATAAAGAATTCAAGAAACAAAAATTTGGACTGAAAAGAGGAATAAAAAAAAGGCACAGAATGGAAATAAGTATTTCCACAATAACTGAAATACAAAGTAAGGCTAAGAACTCAAAAGGACAACATATAACACACACCTTTCTATAATAACTTTAAATATCAGTGCCTTCAACATCTGAATTAAATGGATTAAGAAAAAAGATGCCTCTGCTTATTGTCTAAAAGAAATGCAGCTTAACTTCAAGGATAAACACAACCTTAAAGTAAAAGGAGGCTAAGCAAATGGTATCAGGGAACAACTAGATGTTGTTCTTCTAGTATGTGACAAACCAGACTTCAAAACAAAATTAATCAGAAGATATAAAAAAGAACACTTCATTGTGACAATGGAAAAAATCAATCAAACAAAAAGATCTTAATCTTAAACATCTATGTACCAAATGCAGAAATACCCAATTTTATAAAAACAGAATACTATTGGACTTTAAACCATAGATTGACCCCAAAATAACAATCATAGGTTATTTTAACACACCCTTTTCCAATGGAAGGGTTATTCAGACCCAAAATAAATAGAAACACTGAGATCCTAGAAAAATGGACCTAACAATTATCTACAGAATAGTTTACCACAACACCACAGTATACACATTCTTTTCAGCAAACCATGGAAGTTTCTCTAAAACAGACCATATATTGGCTCACAAATAAATCTCAAAGATGAAATTATTGCATGCATCCTATATGACCACAATGCAACAAAGCTAAAAATCAATAGCAAAATAATCTTATTGATTACACAAACTTGTGGAGATTAAATGACCCACTACTGATTGATGAATGTGTCAAAGAAGAAATGAAGAAGGATATTCTTAGTTTTTTCCAGACAGTGTTTCTCTGTGTAGCCTTGGCTGTCCTGGAGCTCACTCTGTAGACCAGGCTGGCCTTAAACTCACAGAGATCCATATGTCTCTGCCTTTGGAATGCTGGGATTAAAGGAGTGCACCACCATCACAAGGCATGAAGAAAGAAATTTAAAAATTCCTAGAACTGCTAGCTGGTTCACCCCTTTAATCCTAGCACTCTCGAGGCAGAGGCAGGCAGATCCCTGTGAGTTCGAGGCCTACCTGGTCTACAGTGCAAGCTCCAGGACAGGCTCCAAAGTTACAGAGAAACCCTGTCTCAAAAATTAATTAGTTAATTAATTAATTAATTAAAAGTCCTAGAACTAAATGAAAAGTAAAACAGAACATCCCAACGCCTCTTCGGATATAATGAAAACTCTCCTCAGATTTATGGCATGGCATGCCTCCATTGAAAAATTCAGAAAAAAAGGGCAAACAAATAGCTTAAAGATACACTCAAGAGTTTGGAAAAGCTATAACAAGGCAAATTCTAAGTCCATAGACAGGAATAGGTAATAAAAAGTAGTACAGAATTTAATGAAATAGTAACAAACACAAATACAAATAAACTAAGGGCAGTTCTTTTGAGAAGATGAGTAAGACTGACAAACTTTTAACTAAGTTAACCAAGTGAAAGAAAGAAGACCCAAATTAATAAAATTAAAGACGAACAGGAAACATTACAACAGACAAGAAATGTTTTCAAGAATCAAAAAGAATTAAACTTATAGTTCATTAAGCAGGAAAACCTAAAAGAAGAGGATGGGTATAGATATATCCAAACCACCAAAGTTAGACCAAGAAGAGACCAACAACATAAACTCATGACTGGAACAATAATCTTCCAAGTAAAAATCTCTGATCTAGATCGATTCACAGAATTCTACATGACTTTCAAGAACCATTTCTTCACATATTATTCCAAAAAGATAGAAACATAAGGAGCATTTCCAAGATCCATTTTACTCGAATACCCAAGCCAGGTAAAGACACAATGAAAAAGAACTATAGACTGAATCTCTAACAAAAGTAAGTGCAAACATTTTCAACACCATACTTGCAAACCAAATATAGGCACACATCTAAAAGATTACCCATCATGACCAAGTTGGCTTTATTCTGGAGATTCAGGGATGGTTAGACATATACAAGTCAATATATGTAATAAATCATATAAATGGAAGACATACTCTCAATAGATGTAGAAAAGAGCTTTGACAAAATCCAACATGTCTTCTTGATAAAATTCCTAGAGAGAGTAGCACTGGAGGAGACATACTTGTCTTAGGATTACTATTGCCATGAAGAAACACCATGACCAGAATGACAGAAATTTCAAGTCCTTTGGGCATATGCCAAGGAATGGTAGAGCTGGGTCATATGGTATATTTGCTTTTAGCTTTTTGAGAATTCTTCACACTGATTTCCAGAGTGGCTGCATCAATTTGCATTCCCACCAACAGCAAATGAGGGTTCCTCTCTCTCCACAACCTCCATAGTATTCCTTCTTTTGTTGACTTGTGCCTTTCTGACTGGGGTGAGATGAAATCTCAGTGGTTTTAAATTTCTCTACTTTTTAAAGATGATGAGCACTTTTTCAGGTGTTTCATAGCCACTCTTACTACATATTTTGAGAATGCTCTCTTTAGATCACTAGCCCATTGTTTTAGTTCCCCTTTTGTGATTATTGGGGTTGAATTCATCTGACTCTCTCAGTTGGCTTTCAGGAAGTAAACAACTTTGTCAGGTGTTGATAAACTGTGGTTTACCTCTACCAAATGAAAACAGCCACCAGCCACCCTCCTGGAGGAAATGGCAACCCTGTTCCTACTGCTGCAAGGAGATGGATTTTGCCAGCAAGTCCTGTCAACATTTGACTGTGGCTTTGGGAGATTGTGAGCCAAAGATCCAGCTAAGCTGTGTCAGAACTTCTGACCCACAGGAACCACAGAATAATAAAGAACTGTTGTTTTAAATCACCCAATTTGTGATTTATCATACAGTATAGAAAACTACACAGGCATAGATTTTACAATTTATAGTGGAAAAAGAGTTCAATGAATACATGCTGTGGTGGACAGCGTTCTTTCTCGAATTGTCTCTTTCCTTCTTCTAGGCCTTCCCCCTGTGACTTCACAGTTTGTCCAATGCTGGTCTTCATCCTGTGAAACTGTAGCCTTGTCCCACTTCCTCGAATGGAACGTGTCAGCATCCCAGTCCTCTTACAGCACCAGGCTCCACTATCTTACCTTTAAAGTCATCCACACTATTTAGATGGCTCAAGGAAGAAAGAACAACAAAAACAATAATTAAAAAGATGAGTGGATGGAGGTTGAGAGGTATGGACAGGGGCTCATAATAAGCACACATGGCCTGGATGGATGTGGAGAATACACACTGCCCAACTCACAGATGCTTCTGGACACTTGAGTTTCAATTCTTGTGAGGCTTTCTCTTCCAGAGGAGCTGGGTTCCATTCCCAGCACCCACATGGCAGCTCACAACTACAGTAACTCCAGTTCCAGGGGGTCTGACACCCTCTTCTGACCTCCACAGGCACCAGGCATGTATATCGTTCACATACATACATGCCGGTAAAACTCTCATACACATGAAATAAGTAAACCTAAAAATATCACACAAGTATCATTCAGAACAGAAAGAACAAAAGTATTGCTGTTTCAAAGAGTAAATTTTAAAGAACTCAACATCAGCATAGATTAAAAATACAAATCTCCATAGGGGGAAAATTTCACTTGTGTGGTGAATTTGGAAACAGTGACCAGGACATCTTCAGCCTTTGAGGCCTGCACGTCATTCAGACCCTCCCTTGAGTTCTCATGGGGTGTGGGAACAGGGCAGATGGCTTTCTCCAGGGACCCAAATCAGTGTAAGCTTAAGTCAGTTCCCACCTCTTTCCTCATTATTTCGACTGCATCCTGGCTGTTTTTCAGTTTGGGGGAATTATAGGAATCCTTCATGTATTTCACACCTGATTTACAGAGCCTGGGGCCAAGTGATGTCTACATTATGGGCAGTGATCGCAGCTAAGTGGGCTTCATAGTCTGCCTGGAAACCTGTGTCTGGCTTCTGAAGGTGCCTGGGCATCTGGATGTGCTGCTGTCTTCACATTTCTGGGTTTTCACTGGGAAGAGTTAGGGTACGGCTTTAGTGCATTGCCCACCATGGACTCAGTATTAGCTTCCTACCTAGTGTAACCCACGGAGGCTACAGCTCTGTTTTCTCAGTTATGGCTGCTGTGTCTTTCATGTTTTTCAGCCCCTTGCTCAAGGCTTGGGTCTGTTTCTGTAGGCCAAGCAGGATTCAGGCGGAGTACCAAGGATAAGTGGGAAAAATGGCTGCCCTGTCTGTCTCTCAGCAGGGGCCCATGATGTGCACAAATGTCCATGGCTTGTTCTTCTCTCTCACTCTGAGAGACAGTCCTGCCTTGTTTTCTTGTATGACAACAGCATCAGCCAGAAAACTTAAGACAGTCTACTCCATTTGGACTGCAGGTTTTCCTAGCCTGGAATCTGGATGACATTTCCTGGACCACCTCCTCTATGTTAAGTTTGGGGTAAAGGATGTAACCTGACACACCCACACAGAAGCCACCAACTTCTGCTTTCACTTGGGTTCTCTCTCCATTTCTTGCAGCCTCTTCAGTGCACATATCCAAAGCAAGGTCAGCACTGCTGTTCAAGCCACAAGGTGGTTCCTGCTCTCAGCCCCTCCCTGGGTACATGTACATAAAGGCCTTGGCATTCAATTGACACATTTTACACAATAGCAAATGTTATATACTAACAGTCTATGAAATAAGTAATTGGTAACTGTGATTGTGGGGTGTGTGTGTGTGTGTGTGTGTGTGTGTGTGTGTGTGTGTGTGTGTGTGTGTGTGTGTGGGGGCATGGGAGGGATTGAGAGCCAGGACTGGAATGGTGTTTCCTTCTGCAACCCAAGCCTGAAAGAACAGGGTCAGAAGTGGCCTGTAGGTCTTTCAGTGGTGACAAGCAGCCAATCTGCACTAATTCCTTTGGGAGGGATCTAAGAGAATATCTTACATCATGGTACCAGGAAGCCAGAGGCCAGGAGGACTTGCACTGTAGCTCATAAGGTCCAGTCTCCAGGGGCTAGAGCAAAGCAAAGGCATACATTGTATATGGAGGGAAAGCCAGTTGTTTTGCTGTTGTTTGTTTAACACAGCATGTGCTTGGTCACACATGCATTGTTCTTGTGAGACATCTCCAAAGGCTGATTCTGCTGCAGGTTGATTCTACTGCAGGTAACTGGCTTGCTAGTCCTGCATGCTTGGCTCATCCCCACCTAGAAAGACAGGCCGGGCTCAGGTTAGGGATGGCCCTCTGCAGCTTTTACTCACTCAGGGTTCTGACCAACAGGTGGAAAGTTCTGCTTAGATCCTGTGATTGAAACATGTGCAAGACACAGAGCCCTAGAAATTAGCAATGACTCCCTTGTCCTCTTCTGCTCATGAGGGTATCATGCAAAGGACCTGGGTAGTGCTCAGTGTACTATTCTCCAGGCTGGAAAGGGAACTTGTATTGACTCTCTTTAGCTCTAATGTCACTTCCACTATAAGGTCCCTAACTGTGACCATGAACTCTGCTCTGTCCCATGGGTCTCAGTTTCCTCCATGATGCAATAAAATAGCATGGCTAAAAGATGGCCCTGGTTTTGTGAGTGAAGTTTGGTGGAGCACAGCGGGATCAGCTGTTTGACCATTACACTGCTTCTTTGAAAAGGCAAAGTTGGTTGTCCCCGAAGAGATCACAATGTACCTCCAATAGTCTTTGAGTATGCTTACCTTCTCATGACAGCTGCTTTACATGATTGCCAAGGTATCTTCCGCTAGAGGAACTCAAAGTCAGTCTTGATGTTGTCCTCAGGCTTGGATTTCACACAGCTGAGGCAAATTGTGGGAAGGTGGTGCCCTTGTAGATTGTTGGGATGTGAGCATTGGTGGGTAGCTAGCTCAATGGCTGCCTAGAGGAGCAAATCTAAGGTTCCCCAGAAAGGTAGAGTCCCATTTGGTGTTGCATAAATTGCTCACCACCCTCTCCCATCCCCCACATAAAGCCTTCTCTCCACATATGTCTCATTTTCCTGGATCTCACTGTCTGTTTTCTGAGTTCAGTCCCCAAGCAACTTCTTGTCTCAGGGCTACAGAGGAGGAAACACAAATGAAGATGATATGTAGCTAATAATAGCATATTGTTCTCCTCAGAAATCATCTGTCTCCTGTTACAGCAGCATGCTATTACAACAAACCAGGTTGGAAAAGTTAGATTAATTAAAAAACAAAAATATGCCACAATAGTGACACATGGTTCTAGGTGCAGAGCTGAATTCTAGTCCAAGCTCTGTGGATTTTGGTTAACATGTAGACCTTAGCTCCCTTATCTGAAAAAACGAGAGGGTCACAATGGACCATGTACTAGATAGAGTCCTAGAGATCACAATATTCTGTGAAATTGGCCCCAAGTTTGTCTGTTAATTTAGGTAAGATCAGACAAACGTGTTAGATGCCAAGGTGCTTGTGAAAATATTGGGTTTTTTTTGTTGTTGTTTTTTTCTTGTCCCAATATGTTGGTGTGGGTTACAAGGTGGAAGGTAGCTGATAGGGACATAATTACCTAGTAATTTTTATCTCCTACTGGGTTGGGCAAACTCTTCTGTTCCCCAATTATCCCTCACTTTCCTCTCTACCTGACACCCCTTTCTACTCTTCTGGGCACTGTTTCAGAAAATTGTAGTCAGCTACAGCTGGAAAATGGTACATGCAATCCCTTGGGACTCGGGCTCCTGCAACTCATGGCCAAGACTGTGCCAAGGCGGGTGGTTAAAGAAAAGCATGTCTGATATCCGGAGGACTTTCTGTTTGTCACCTTTGAGCTCTTTTTGGAACATGATTATGAATAATAAAGTTGAATTTTGTTCATAGCTTTTAAAGGAATTTATTTCCAGAGACAAAAAGCACCCCCCATTGTCTCTGTCTCTCATCCCATTTCAAATGAGGCAAAAATACCTGTGCCCAGGGTTATTTGAACTTTTTTTATTTTTAAATGTTCTCCTGTGGAACAAAGCCTGATAATTTTAATTTTTACTTTATCTGGGATTTCACTATTTGAATTTGTGGTGCTTTGTGTAGTAGTGAGGGTTGACAGACTACCATCTGTAGTACACATTTGGCTGTGGGTCTTAACAAAGCTTCCTGAGATACAGCCATACTTATACATAGGTTTCTCCACGACCAGCCTTTGTCTTGAGTATTTGAGACAGACCCTCTGTCTTAAGAGGCAAAAATATTTCCTGAATCTTTTCAGAAAAAATGCCAACCTTGCTATTAAAAATATAAAATGAAGCAAGATCTAACTATTATGTCTGCCTTTTAATTCCCTTATTTAAGATTTTATTACAAGATTATTTGTATTTTATTGAGCAAATTCTCAGAATCATTTGGATAAGTATGTAGCCATGTTGCTCAATAATGACCTTTATCAGTATGATCCATGAGAAATACAATACAAAACTTTAAATGTTATTTTAAATCTTCTAGTTGTATGTTAATAAAATTAATAGATTAAAAAAGAAAGGAAGAATAAAGGAAGGGAGGAAGGGAGGAAGGAAGGAAGGAGGAAAGGAAGGAAGGAAGGAAGGAAGAAAGAAAGGAAGGAAGGAAGGAAGGAAAGAAACCATAGGAATTTGTTGAGAAGGAAACCCCAAGCAGGACAGTTTGAGACACTCATTCCAGACAACATGTGACAAGGGCAAAGTTCTAATGAATTGTGATTGGAGAAAAGAAAGGCCTTGGTTTCTGTACTGGATAATTTTATGTCAATTTGACACAAGCTAGAATCATCTGAGAAGAGGGAACCTCAATTAAGAAAATGTCTCCCTAAGATTAGGCTGAGAGCAAGTATGTAGGGCATTTTCTTAATTTGTGATTAATGGGGGAGGGCCCAGCCCATTGTGGGTGGTGCCATCTCTGGGTTAGTGGTCCTAGGTTCTGTAAGAAAGCAGGCTGAGCAAGTCTCGAGGAGCAAGCCAGTAAGCAGCTGGCCTCCATGGCCTCTGCATCAGCTCCAGCCACCAGGTTCCTGCCCTGTTTGAGTTCCTGTCCCGACTTCCTTCAGTGATGAACAGTGATATGGAAGTATAAATCGAATAACCCTTTCCTCCCCTTCTTGCTTTAGTCATAATGTTTCATCATAGCAATAACTAAGACAAGTTAGTGCCAGGGGTGGGGTGTTGCTGTGACAGACCTGACCATGTTGTTTTGGGGAGGACTGTGGAAGGACCTTGGAACTTTGGACTAGATAAGCCTTTGAGTGTTGAGTCTCAGTGAATTGTTCTGTAGGAGCTTGGGAGATAAAAATGTTGAGAGCAATGCAGATGACGGAGGACTGACTTGTGACATTTCAGAGGGAAGGAAAGGCTCTAATGAATCAGCTGTGATAAACAAGAGATCAGAATCACTAAAGCAAAAGCTTTGCTTTGCTGGGATGATGGATGCTGGTCAGCTGGGGCTGAGAAATCAGCAGTGATTAGAGACCAGCAAAATAAATAAATTTATTAATTAAAAGAGAGAGAGAGAGAGAGAGAGAGAGAGAGAGAGAGAGAGAGAGAGCAGCATCACTGAGGTGAAATCTTCTGGGAAGTGTTTCCTCAGGGTCAGCATATGGAAGCTGTGTTCCAGAAGTAGTCAAGATTGTACCTAACACTAGCAGCCAAATCTGGTACTGTAAGAGTTACCCAGGTGGTACTGGTTTTGAAGGCACGAGGAGCCACGGAGAGCAGATGGGGCTTGGTGCTGTGTGACAGGCCTGGAGGCCCCAGAGTGAGCCCAGGAGAGGCTGTTGGTGAAAGTGCAGCCCACCTACAGCAAGAGACCCCAGCCTTGTGGAAATGCCAATACCATGAGATGACCACCAAGAACATCAGCAACAGTGAAGTAGAGCCAGAGGGAACTTGAAGACAAGCTGTATGTGGCAGAGGGTGGAGCTGGAGAAGTGATCCAGGCCCCTTGGAGGAGCCCAGAAGATGGTGAATGAATCCCAGATAACCGGATATTGATTTATTTATATTGTTGGAGTTTGCTTTTTGCTTTTATCTGTTTGTGACTGTGCCCTGGTTTTTTCCTCTTGAAGTAAAGTATTTTACTTAGCTTTCATTTTTACAGGAGCCCACAGTTGAGAGATTTTGAGCTTTTTAAAGAGATTTTGGGTTTTGAAAGAGATTGGATATTTTAAAAGGACTGAAATTTTAATGTGAGTATTTGAATTTGTAAATAGCATGGAACTTTTAAAGTTATTTATGTCTTTAATGTGAGATCTTGGGCATCAATGAGAAAGCAAAAGTTGTGACTTAACAGCAATGTATTTGTATGTCAAGTTGACAAGGGGTCAGTTGTGCTGGATAGTTTTATGTCAGCTTGGCACAAGCTAAAGACTCTGAAAGGTGGGAACCTCCATTAATAAAATGCTTCTATAAGATCCAACTGTAGGCTGCACAAGCCTGTAGGGCATTTTCTTAATTAGTGATTGATGGGGAAGGGTCCAGCCCATTCTGGGTGGGGTCACCCTTGGGCTGGTGGTCCTGGTTCTATAAGAAAGCAGGCTGAGCAAGCCATGAGGAGCAAGCTAGTAAGCAGCACCCTCCATGGCTTCTGCATCAGTTCCTGTCTCCAGATACCTGCCCTGTTTGACTTCCTGACCTTTCTGCTTTTCATGATGAATTGCTATATGAAACTGTCAATGAGATAGACTTTCCTCTCCAAGTTGCTTTTGGTCATGGTGTTTTACCACAGCGATAGTGACCCTAACTAAGACAGTTTCTGTTGGACAGTAAACCAGGCAACACTTTGTTTATTCTGTGTGGCTGCGAACAGAATATATGGATGAGCAAGGCAACTTGAAGATGGGTGTAGTTTAGCTCTTGGTCGAAGAGGGGTCAGTCCATGTTATTTGGTGCCATGAGGTTGAACAGAATATTATGATGACATAAGGCAATGGTGCAGGAGTTTGTGTACTTCTTCACCAACAGGAAGCTGCGTGAGGCCTTTACAAGAAGGATCTGGAGCAAGAGATAGTCCCAAAGGCAAGCTCCCAATGAGCTACTTCCTCCAGTCAGGTCACACCTTCCACAGTTTCACCACTTCCCTGCATTCAAGTCTTGAATCCATCAGTGAGTTAAACCGGTGCTTCTCAACTTTCCTAATGTTGCGACCTCATGTGGTGGTGACCCCCAACCATAACATTGTTTTCTTTACTTCATAACTCTAATTTTGTTACTGTTATGAGTCACAAGGTGAATATCTGTGTTTTCCGATGGTCTTTAGAGACCCTGTGGAAGGGTCTTTTGACACCCCCCCCACCCCGGTTGAGAACCACTGGGTTAAACCATTCATGAGATCAGAGCCCTCTAGTCTTTGGAAACTAGAGATGTGCTTTACTAACCTAGCTCTGCCTTGGGCCAAGAAGTGACAAGATCCACCACCATGTGCTCAGGGATTTTTCCCTCACCTTCCTAGGGCTGAAGCAGATGGAAACATTAGTCTTAGGGCTGTCGGGAGCAGAACGCTTGTGGTGCCCCAAGGAAGAGAGATTTCACACAGCTTTTTATAAATTTGTTTCTGCCTGACACAGGCTGTAAAATATCAAAGTGGTGGTAGCCCCTGTCTGTAGGTATCAGTTTGAGTAGAGCGGTTTTGATGGCCTGGTCTACACTGATCCCTTTCTCTGCAACCTGGAAAGTCTGAAGAAAAGCATCTCAGATAGGAGAAAGAGAGGAGCAGGAGGGGAAAAGAGGGATTCTAAAACTGAACATCGGTTTGAGGAGATTATATAGCCTGAAGCTTGACTCTCAGATCAATTGTATGTTGTGTGTACCATTGTACACACAACAATGTGATGGCTGGCATTTGTCCTGTGGCTTTTCAAGCAATTGGTGAATTTTCTGAAGTTGTGTTCCCTTGTGTTTCCTCTGTCCTTAGAGGCCCTAGCTTGTTTACAGCCTTGTTTGCAACAAGGCACACACAAGCATGCATCCATGCTCACTCACACACATATACACACACTCGCTCTGGTCAAAGATGCTCCTAACAGATCATGAGGAAATTCTGGGCCGTGTGACCATAGTGTGGAACACACTGGGAAATCAAGAAGCTTTACCATCATCTAATTGGTGCTTCAGGGAGCAAAGGCCAACTGGCAAAACGAATTTCCTTGGCAAAATCACTTTTTTTTTCTTTTGGTTTTTCGAGACAGGGTTTCTCTGTGTTGCTTTGGAGCCTATCCTGGCACTCGCTCTTGAGACCAGGCTGGCCTTGAACTCACAGAGATCTGCCTGCCTCTGCCTCCAGTGTGCTGGAATTAAAGGCATGTGCCACCAACGCCCAGCGCAAAATCACATTTTAAAGTGATCAAATTGTTTGGAGTTGCCAGGAAGACAAGTTAATACAAAGTGGCTTTAGGAAGAAACTCATGTGTCTGGGTTCCCTGCTTAAATCAGAAAAGTGAGGCAGGGAGGAAAGCAGACAGTGTTTAAGGGAAAATGGATCTGGGGGAACCAGAAACAACCTTAATATGATAAAGCCAGATACCCTGAACCTCCCTAGCTGACAGTGATCCTAGGATCCTACCAAGTCCCAGAGCAGTTGTTAATGGCCCACAGAGGTTGTGTTCTGTACCAAGTGCGGCAAGCATGCACCATGCAGATGGAGGGGCCAGATGAGCTGAGCTGTAGGAGGCTTAGACCCACAGAACTTTCTGAGAGAACAGTTAGGCTCTGAACACCCTTCACACAGGCTTGGAAGGGCCAGCAAAGGTAGGTGTGAAGAGATCCCAAACACCTGGCAGACCTTCCTGGATGGCCTGTGGAACCGTGGTGCCATCTGATGGCCAAGGGAGGGAATGAACCGGAGACAGGAGCAGGACCTATGTAGGTGCAGCATGGAGGTGGTTCTCAGCCTTGAAAGTCTTTGGCTAGCCGGGTTTAAAGCCTGAGTCCTAGAGCTCTAGACAAGATGGCAGCTCTAAAATAACAGTGTGGTGGATAGAGGTCAGATCCTTCTGGAAGTCTTTGGAAGGTCTAACCCCACAGGCTCTGTTAGGTGTGGCTGGGGGCTAGCTTTGTGGATGTACCGTGATAACTAGAGGACTGCAGTGTTTGTACCATGATAACTAGAGGTCTGAATGCTTCTTTCTTTTATCATTTACATCATTTGCACCCTTTGTTAAAGTGTTAAAGAGAGTGCAGACATAAGTCATGCGGCCTCACTGAGCAAAGGGGGCTTTTGCACCCAGAATTCTAGAGGGTGATAACCCAAAAAGGCCATGCTGACCTTGTCCTGATTTAATAGCTGAGGTATCAAAGAGCACATGGAAGTGCTTCCACTGTCCTTTACAGCTTGCTTGAGGACAGGGGTGTCCTTGTTGGGAATACTGGGTTTTCACAGGCTAGTATTTTTGTGGTACTTTATTTTTTTTTCATTTCTTTTAATTCCCCTTTCCTTTCTTCTCTTTCCTTTATCTCCCTTCCTTTATCTCTCTCCTTCCTTCCCCTCATCTCTCTCTTTTGGTTTCTTTGGATAGTGTCTCATGTAGCCAGAATGGCCTCAATTTTGTGATCCTCTGGCCTCTACCCAGCTATTTATTATTAAGATTACACATATGGGCTGGGTGGTGGTGGTGGCTCATGTCTTTAATCCCAGCATTTGGGAGGCTGAAGCAGTCTAATCTCTGGGTTCAAAGATGGCCTGGTCTACAGAGTGAGTTCCGGGACAGTTAGGTCTATACAGAGAAACCCTACCTCAGCAAAACAAAACAAAATTACATGTATGCTCACTACACTCAATACTTGATTCCTGTTGCTAGTGCTCCAGTGTGCACAGGGAAGCTCATGAAAACACACGAATGTGCTAATGTTTGCTGCACACTTTGGCTATGAAGGCTATAGAAGGAGATACCTGGTATATTTCACCTGTATCATCAAGAGAAGCATAAAATCGATGTGGGGAGAGGTAGATCTAACAAGGTCTGGTTTTCTAAAAATAATCCCATAGCTATTGATGTGGAGAGGAACAGTGACTGAATGAGGAGAAGAGAGAGAGAGAATCATGTTTATGAGGTCGGGGAGTCCCTAGCATCCAGAGCCCAGGAAGCCTTTCCACAAGGTCCCTCCAGTCTCAGTTTCAACACACATTGGAAGTAGTTTTAATGAGGCTGGCTCTAACACCCCCCACCCTGTTCTTCTGTTTGACTGCCTGGCACCATCCTAGTCCTTGCTGTGTGTTAAGAACATGTCTTTTGGGGGGGTAGTTTACAAGGATTTTAATGGGTAGTTTACAAGGATTGTCTCTCTTGAGACAGTGTGGCTGGGATCAAGTTGAAACCATCTGCTCTTGAAACACATAATTTATGGCCATCAGAGCCTTGATGGGCCCAGGGCAAGCATGTAGATGTGGTCTTTCCATTGGTACCAGCCAGAGTCCTTTGAGGGGAGACCTGCCTTTGTCCTCAAGCTGTGGACAAAAGAGCCCCTGGGGGGGGTGGTTTCTTGTCTCAAGTTTTAAACTTTTTTTTTAATGTCAAAATTAACAGAGCACCTGTATTTAATCAACAAGCAGTGATAGTTTGGGCTCTCAGTTCCTTCCTTTGGTCCCCAAATAGGGGCTGCAAGATGCAAGTTGGGGGGATGGCGTGCAGTAAGCCAGCAAAGGGGGAGGAGAAGCCTCATTCCTTGTGGACTTATGATGTCTCAGCAGCCTGGAGAAAATCTTGGTGTAGGGGTATCAATGCAGTACCAGCGGCCTGTCTTCTAGAACCCTGTGTGACTTTCTGTGGGAGGGATGCTGAGCTGCTCTCTCCCCACAAGCTCTTGGCTTGCAAAACTCTAGCTTAAAATTTCCATAAGCCAGTGGGACGTCTTTCACAAACCACACTTGAGCCTCTGACTCTAAAAGTCTTCTGGCACTTTCTTTGAGTTTATAAAATGTTTCAGGAAAATATTGTTATATTGTTTCTTCTAAATAAAAGTTTTTTTTTCCCCGCTTTTGGGTGTTTGTTCTTTCGCTAAAAATTCTAAAGTCCCAGGCTCCCCTGAGGCAACAAGGACTGGAATGTTCAAATGCTGAAGCTGGGTCACTCAAAACTTAATACTGCAAGTGACAGGTAGTAAACGTCTCTGGGTGTCTCCGTGGGCATAGGGAAGGGTAGCAAAGAAGATGGGATACTGGTGAGTAGGTAGTTTCCTTCTGTTCTAAAGTGGGCACACCAATATGCTTTTGGTGCCTCAACTGGACATCTATGGATCTCAGTAGAGGCTTTGCCAGCTGCCTCATGCCATCTTACTGTTGGATATTTGCCAGGTAGAGAAGGGGAGGACCAGCTAGATTTGGCATTTAAGTCAAGTAAGTCCTCAGTGAGTCAGGTGACGCTGGGGGATTACACATCTCAGCAGTAGAAGTCACAGCATCATCTTCTTGCCACCACTATTAGTTATTCTGGAGAGGAGATCATTTTATTCCTTAGTCTCAATATGACAAAGCAAGTCCTGACATTTAAGTCATTTATTTTTCAAGATTAGAATTAGACCTGTAGAGAACTGGGCTTGGTGGTTCTGAAATCCTAGCACTTGGAGACTGAGACTGTCACACAGGGAGTTCTAGGCCAGCCTGGGTTATAAAATGAGCTGCTGTCTCAAGAAACAATAACCCAAATATAATTATAGTTAACCCATTTTCTTCTCCTTTTTCTTCTTCCTATATTTATGTTGGTTTTCATTCTATTATAAACCAACCTAGTCAAAAGCCTTAGCATGTCTTGTGGCCCTGCCTTCCTCAAAGCCTGACCTAGTGTTTCTATTGCAGGCCACTGCAACACCATACCACTTCCCTCTGGCTTTGCTGTTTTTCCTGCTAGAATGTTCTCTGCTGCCACACAGGTCTCTGATTAAAATTATTTTATTTTCATGTTTCTACTATATGTGGGCTGCCTTCCTCTGGGTGAGAGATGTAAAGGAAAACAAATAGTGCATGTCTACTTTGTGGTGTGAGAAATACAAAGCATGTGCTGACCACCATTAAAGAGACAAATGGTGCTACAAAAACATGAACTGTGACTGACATGAGAGCTGAAGAAAGAACAGGAGACAGAGTTGCATGATGCAGTGTGTAGACAGGCCTCATGGCATGGGGGGTCACAGTCCAGGAAGCAAAAGCATGGGTCCAGTGTGAGAACACAGGGTACAATGGGTGTGACTTCGGATGAACATGGAAAGGCTTGCTTTGCCATCTTTGGAATATTCTCATATTGATGCTGTGCTTGCAGGATGCATCTGTCCCACAGGCACCTCACAAATGATCTCATGCACGAAGACTTAGCTAGAGTCAATGGGTTTAGTCCAATCTTTCTTTGATATACCCCGTTCTTCCTTCCAGGAATGGGAATGTTTCTTCTGTGCCATTTTCTTTTCCTTCAGCTGTGATAAAATGTCCCAACAAAAGCAACTTAATGATGGAGTTTTATTGTAACTCACAATTCAAAGTGTAATGATCATGTTGGGGAAAAGAAGGCAGCAGAAGCTTGTGGATGCTGATCCCATGACACCCACAGTCAGGAAGCAGAGATCAATAATCCATGCTGCTGCCCAGATCTCTTTCTCCACTTACATAATTAAGGACCAGCCAGGGAATGGTTTCACTCACAGTGGGAAAGTACTCCCACCTTAACTAGCATAATCAAGATAATCAATGGAAGATCCATCTAGAATATTCTAGAATCTGTCACATTGATAATCATCCAAGCCATTAATTATTGGAACATTGTAACTTGTTTTCATTGTTATGGGGCCAGCAGTTAAGAGATTGCTTTGGGCTGGCAGTAGTGGCACACACCTTTAATCCCAGCACTTGGGAGGCAGATCTCTGTGAGTTCCAGACCAGTCTGGTCTACTGAGTGAGTTCCAGGACAGCCAAAGCTGTTACACAGAGAAACCCTGTCTTGAAAAACCAAAGGAAAATAAAAGGAAAAAGAAAAAGAGAGAGATTGCTATGAGACTCAGGGATGTTAGACTCTGGACTTTTAAACAGGGCTGTAACTGGTGAAGGCAGGCGACTTTTGAAGTTAAACTGAATACATTGTAAATTATATGGTAGCTGTGAGCTTGTATAGCCTAGATGTAAAACTGATGTGTTTTGGTGTACAGTTGACAAGGGGAGAAGTTGTGGTGGTTGATCTTAGTCAACTTGAAGACATTTAGAATCACCAGGGCAACAAATCTTGGATATATTTGTAAGGTACTATTTGATTCCGTTGAAGCAAGAAGACCTTAATATACACAGTATGATTCCATGGGCTAGGCTCCCAAACTTAACTAAAAGGTGAGCAAAAGTGAAAGTGGAGCCCATGCATTCATTGCTTTCTGCTTCCTAACCAGGAATACAATGTGGCCAGCATATGCCTGCTTCTGCCACTGTACCTTCAGGGAACCTCTTCAGTCCTCTAAGTTCAGGATCTCTCTATTCAAATTTGCATTTCACATGTTGCAGCTTTTAATAGCAGAATCTTTCTCCCAAGGAACTATTCCTGTTGTTCCAGTAAACTCGACAGATTCAAGAATTGCAGCCTCTTTTTCAGCATGTGACTCGGCTGCAATTGCACGTTTGTTTGAGATCTTTTCTTTAACACACTACATATTTAAGTTTTTTTCCTGCCCTATTTTTAACTCTTACTCACTATAAATAGAAATGATGAACAATAACTGTGTCACAACCTGAGTGTTCTCCTGCCTTAAAAATTTCTCCACGAAATATATTAAAGTTTAATCTCAGTCAAGTTCTCAGAGAATGGATAGGATGTAGCCTGGTTCTGTCTGTCTTTTCAATCTTCCAAACTTCAGCCAGAACACCCCATTAAGTTTTGCTTACAGCATTCTAGGGATTCTCTATCCCAAAGTTCTAAACACCACATATATTCTGTCTGAAAACCAATTCCAAAGGCTGTCTACCTGCGTGGTTAGGGTGACATATTGGATACCAAATTTCAGGCACTAGTTGCTTGTATTAGCTGTTTGTCTTGTTGCTGCAACAAAATTGCAAAGGTTTATCTTAGGGTTACAGTTCCTACAAAACAAACTTGGAAAGGTTTATCTTAGGGTTACAGTTCCAGGGGATACAGCCATCATGGCAGGGAAGGCATGGTGGTAGAGTAGGAGGAGAATGGTCACATTGCAGTCCCAATCAGGGAGAAGAGAGCAACAAGTCTTTGTGTTTGGCTTACCTTTTCTTTTTTCTTCACTTCCTTTTCCTTTCCTTTTCTCCTCCCCTCCCCCCTCCTCTCTCCTCTTCTCTTTAATGCATTCTGGAACTCCCTAGTCCATGAAATCATGCTGCTCGCATTTAGGGTAGGTCTCCCCATCTCCATTAACCTAACCTGCATGGTCTCACAGACTTGCCCTAAGACTTGTTCCCATGGAGACTCTACATTCTATCAGGTTGACAGCCAGGATTAACCCACACAGCATCCAGTGAAGATCTTCTCCTCCGATTTAGCTGAAATGGCTGGTTTAACTTTTATGCTTCAGTCTCCAGCAAGCTACTCTAGAGTAAATAGAGAGGTTCAGATGATGAGGCAGAGATGAGAGCCATTTGAGACAAACGACTTGACAGAGGTTGTGAAGTTCAGGATGTACTGTGAGAAAATGCTAATTTCTTGTGCCAGAAGAAAGATGATAAAACATGGGGCTTATAAGTAAAAGCATTTCTTTCCACTGCCCCCAGTGGACCCCCTAAGCCTGAGATTGCTTATTTTAGTTCCAACATTAATGTGACTTCTGTATGGGAATCGTAGTAGCTAGAAAGAAGGAAAGCCTCTTCTGCCCCTGCAGGCAGTGACACCAACTACTCCAATCCACTCATGTAGAGTTTGTTTATTCTGGAAAATAAGAACAATATTTTGTATTCATAAAATCTGTTCTTTGTAAAATTTATTTGTTTCATCTCCAAAATTAGTAGCCATGGCACTTACAGAGTCATCTAGGGTCTCATTCGAAGCTGATACAGACCAAGGCAACATTCTGCCTTCATGCATTGTCTTCTTCTTAGCAATATTATAGTATCTTTTCCTGTGTGGCTAATTTTGCTTAGTATAATGTCTTCCAGATTTACCTATTCGACCTCAAATGACAGGATTCCCCCTTTTAAGGCTGCATAGTATTCCTGTGTGTGTGTGTGTGTGTGTGTGTGTGTGTGTGTGTGTGTGTGTGTGTGTGTTTGTGTGTGTGTGTGTGTGTGTGTGTATCACATTGAGATAAAGGTAGAATCTGAAGCTATTTACATATCTGGTTATTGTGAGAAATTGGGTGTAGGTATTCCTTCAGCATACTGAAGATAACTGAACTTAGAAATATTGAACATCCACAATATTTTCATAACTACTATAATAACTTGCATTGCCCACAATAAAGTTTGAGAATTATCTTTTCTGACACTTAATATCTTTCATAATTTTGAAATTCCATTCATATGAATATAAGGCAATAGCTCATGGTGGTTTTAGTTTCGATTTCCTAATTATAAGAGCTACATCATTTTCATGTACCTACTGGCCATTTGTCTTCTGTTGGAAAATGATCAGTCAGCTTCTTTATGTTCAGATAGAGTTGTTTGTTCTTGTGGTGTTGAGTAGTTTGAGTTATGTGTGTATTTGCACATTAACTCCTTATTGGATGTGCTGTTTACAGTTTTTTCCTTCCATTCTATGGTTGTTTCTTTATTTTTTCTGTTACTATATAGAAGCTCTTAAATTGATTCGATCTCATTAATCTATTTTGCTTTGTTTCTGATGCTTTCGGGGTCAAGTCTTGTCCTGGTTTCCCAGATTAGTGCCTGGGGCCTTTCCCCATCATCTCCTAGTTGTTCTATGGCTTAAGGTCTTATGTTTACATCTTTACTCATTTTGAATTGTTTCTTATGATTATACAAGATAAGAGTATATTGTCATTTTTCTGCATATAAATATTTAGTTTTTCTAACACTGTTCATTATTCTTCTCCATGATGTGGTTCTGGCACCTATTGTGATCTGGATGTAATACATCTCTTCAAAAGGGCTTATACATAGGTGTGATCTCCAGTTGATGTCCTTATTTGTGTTTTGGTGAATTTCTCTTTAGTGTTTTATAACTTTCAGTATATAGAAGTTTTACCCCCTTTGTTAAATTCACACCTAGACTTTTTTTATTTTGCTATTTTAATTGGTATTTTTATAATTTTTCTGTTTGAATGGTTTGTTATTGGTTTATATGTGCACTACTGGCTTTGGTAGTTTTATATTATATCCTGCAACTTTACCTTATTTGCTTATCTAGTCAAAAGAGTGAGGGTATTTTGTTTTTTTAGTTTTTGGGGGGGCTATTTTTATAGCATCATTAGCATTGTCTGTACATAAGGTCATGTTATCAACAAATTTCGTATATTTTCCTTTCCTGCTAGAATGCTGCTTAGTTATTTCTTATGCCTGATTGCTCTGATTGGAACTTCTAGAACTTATCATCTAGCCAATAGGAGTGTATATTGGTTCAGCCATGGAAGGAATCAGTGTGGAGGTTACAATAGAGGACAAAACTAGACCTACCACGCGATCCAGCTACACCACTCTGAAGTGTACACCCAAAGGACTCTGTAACCTACAATAGAGATACCTGTTCATCCTTGTCCTTGCTGCTCTACTCACAATAGCCAGGAAATGAAAATAGTGTAGATGGCCATCAACTGATGAATGGATGATGAAAACATGGTACATTTACCTAATGATATGTTACTCAACTGTTAAGAAAAATGAAATTATGAAATTTACCTGAAAAAGAATGAAACCAGAAGCAATCATTCTGAGTGAGGCAACCCAGACCAAGACAGACAAATGCATGTTTTCTTTCATTTGTAGACATTGACTTTGGAACTTCTAATATGTGTATTTCACTTCTAATATACCCATAGAGGTCAGATGATGTGACTAGGGGTTTTCAAGAGAGGGGAGATAGAATATAATAGTATCAATATTTAAAGGGAATAATGGAACAGGAATGGATAAATGGCATGGGGAATGGGAGGTCAGGATAGAGAGGGAATATAGGGAAGGATAAATAGCACCAAAGACCCTTTGAAAAGTCATAGGAAAGCCTACCTCCTATTGTAGAAGCTTATACACACACATGAACAGTTGAGATTGATTCACCCTGAGGCCAGGCAGAGGTGGTGCACGCCTTTAGTCCCAGCACTTGGAAGGCAGAGGGAGGCAGATCTCTGTGAGTTCGAGACCAGCCTGGTCTACAACAGCTAGTTCCAGGACAGCCTCCAAAGTCGCAGAGAAATCCTGTCTCAAACAACCAAAACCAAACCAACCACCAAACAAAAACAACCAAAAAAAAAAAAAAGAGAGAGAGATTGATTTACCCTGTAATGGTGGGTGGAGATAATGTCCCCGTAAGATAGAACAACAAATAAAAAGCAACATGTCAAGAATGGATTACATCTTTTGGAATTGATGGCCACTGAGGTCCCACAGACCTCCTTCCCCCAATAATATTATAGTCTTTTGCCAATGCTCTTGGCTATGCTCCAGAACTTGACAGAAAGATTCTATTGTTGAAGGTAACATCAATTTGAGCCACAGAACAATGAAAAAATCCAGCTGATACTCATCTGGAAGCTTCATTCCTACTGGCTAGCATTCATATTGCTAGAAAGTGCTATGCTTGCTAGGGGAGAGAAAAATAATCATTAACTGGCTGAACTGTGAACCATATGAGCTAAAATAATGACTGACCTGGTGAGATATTCTCACAGACGCAACAGTGTCATGAACTTCATGGGAGTAACCAACCACTTTCTGATTGAATTTAAGGCCCACTCCACAAGAAAAAACCAACAACTAGCCTCATTGTACATACATGAGAGGAATCTAAACAGAGTTGCCAAATAATAGTAGAGACAAAGTTCTAACTAACTAGACATCTTATGCCACCAAGTAAAGCCTCAAGTGCCAGGAACAGGCTATATCTTAGTGAGTTACTGACCAAAGGGATCTCATGAAAATCCCAAATACCACAGGATATCAATGAGGCTATTAGCTACTCCACACAACCTGACAGTAAAACCATATTTAAGACATCATTTATATATGCCATTAAACATGGAGAAGTTAGACTGGTGCCTAACTAGATGCTTCATCCCTATCTACCAACTAGTGTTCATTCTGCTCCCTAGGATAGGGCCTGAGTCTGGGTGTCTCCCCTTCTAGATTCTTTGAACCATCCCAGCTTTCTTCCATTCTTTGAGTTACACTAGCCATAGTACTAAGATAGACTGAAATCCAAAAGTGTCCCTAGTTTGACATGATGTTATGTTTTTGCCAAAGAGGCTGGTTACTATCACAATGGGTTGGTCATAGTATGATATAATTACAAGCCACTTTAAGACGGTGTGACTACCCCTGCTCCCTGTAGTCTCTCCCTCCCCTCTTGCAAACCAACACCCTCTTGTGGATGCTGGACTCTGTTGTCTTTCTAAGCACCCAGCCTGGGAACTCTGGCTTTGGAAATGCTGATTTTCCTAAGACATTTCAGTTGGTCCAAGGTGTGAAGTGAAATGCCCACAGACACCTGTCAAGGGCTGACTTTGGGGTAGAATTCTCAAGGTTAACTCTCCGGGGACAGGGTGAATAAGATTTGTATGCCAGATTCCAAGGGCTTATTCATTTAGGAACTGCCTGCTGCAAGCCCTTTAATGAAAAATGATAGGAAGAGTTATTGACCTTTGAGATACTTAATTCCACCCAACAGCTCAGCGTCTGTAGTGGATCAGGCCAGGGAATATTACATTTGCCCCTCTGTGGAGACATTGCCGTAGTTTATCTTTAGAATAGGCAAAGAAAATGTGTCTAATGAATCCCTAAAGCATCATGTGTGCAGATGGGTTGGGAACAAACTTACCATGTTTCATCCTTATTACAATGGCAGTCCCTTGGAAGCAAGTCAGGGATCATATGTAAATCTAACCTGCTAAATTCCCACCATTCTTGGAGAGACTCAGAGTGGGATGATAAATGAAGACATTAAAAGAAGTTAATAATTTGAGAAAGAAGCCCTTATTAAAATAATAAAAAAGAGCTTCATATACTACATTCTCTGGAACTGTGTGGTTTAATAAAATGAAATAAGCCCCTGGTGTGCTCCATCTGCGGTGCCTCTTCTGTGCTGAGTAGAAGAAAAATGGTTATAAGACATGGCCGCTGCCCTCCAGAGGCATGCAGTCTGGACCTGAACACAGCAGGCAGCATTGGAACGCCAGAAAGCCACAGGACGGGAGGGGGAAGGAGGGAAGGGAGGTGGTGCACAGCAGCTAGTGTCCACCATGTTTCTGTTGTTACCAATTTTTAATGCAAGAGTTCACAGCTAAATCTCAGCCTTCACCCTATTTCCTTGTCCACCTTGATGATGTAATTGGAATGTGTTCTTCTGGGGGAATGTTTATATTGTTTCTGCATTTAGGGGCTAGAGATGGGGGTTGAGACAGTTTCTTTGTGTAACAGTCCTGGCTGTCCTAGAACTTACTCTGTAGACCAGGCTGGCCATGAACTCAGAGATTCACCTGCCTCTGCCTCCCAAGTGCTGGGATTAAAGGTATGTGCCACCACAGCTTGGCTGTTACTGCATATTTTTTTATCACTTTTTATTTGAATTACAAATAAGATTGAATTACATGACAATCCCAGTTCCCTTCTCCCTCCCTTCCTCCCCTACTACCCCCTCAACTAAAACCCTACCTATCACATATCCTTTCTTCTAATCGACACCTGACTCAACCTTTCTGCTCCCTCATGACTTCTGCATCCTTCCTCTTCTTCCCTTCTCATTCTTATAGCTCCCTCCCCCCTCTTCCCATGCTCTCAATTTGCTCAAGGGATCGTGATCCTTTCCCCTTCTCCAGGGGACAAAGTTTGCCTCTTTTAGGGTCCTCCTTGTTTACTAGTTTCTCTGGCAGTATGGATTGTAGGCTGGTAATCCCTTACTCTATGTCTAAAATCCACATATGAGTGAGTACATATCATGTTTGTCTTTTTGTGATTGGGTTACCTTGCTCAGAATGGTTTCTTCGAGTTCCATCCATTTTCCTGCAAATTTCAAGATTCCATTGTTTTTTTTTTTTTTTCTGCTGAGTAGTACTCCATTGTGTAAATGTACCACATTTTCTCTATCCATTCTTTGGTTGAGGGGCATCTAGGCTGCTTCCAGCTTTGGCTATTCAAATAGTGCTGCTATGAACATCGTTGAACAAATGTCCTTGTTGTATGAATGTGCTTCTTTTGGGTATACACCTAGGAGTGGAATTGCTGAATTTTGTGGTAGACTGATTCCCATTTTCTTGAGGAGTTGCCATACTGATTTCCAAAGTGGCTGTACAAGTTGGCACTCCTACTAGCAGTGGAGAAGTATTCCCCTTTCTCCACATCCTCTCCAGCATAAACTGTCATTGGTGTTTTTGATTTTAGACATTCTGACAGGAGTAAGATGGTGTCTCAGAGTTGTTTTGATTTGCATTTCCCTGATGGCTAAGGATGTTGATCACTTTCTTATGTGTCTTTCAGCCACTTTATATTCATCTATTGAGAATTGCCTATTTAGTTCTGTACCCCACTTTTTAATTGGATTATTTGGTGTTTTGGAGACTAGCTTCTTGAGTTCTTTGTATATTTTGGAGATCAGCCCTCTGCCAGATGTAGGGTTGGTAAATATCTTTTCCCAGTCTGTGGGCTGCCATTTTGTCTTGCTGACAGTCTCTTTTGCCTTACAGAAGCTACTCAGTTTCAGGAGGTCCCATTTATTAATTGTTGATCTCAGTGTCTGTGCTACTGGTGTTATGTTCAGGAAGCAGTCTCCTGTACCAATTAATTCAAGAGTATTTCCCACTTTATCTTCTAATAGGTTCAGTGTGGCTGGGTTTATGTTGAGGTCTTTGATCCATTTTGACAAGTTTTGTGCAGGGCGAAAGGCTTGGGTCTATCTGTAGTCTTCTACATGTTTGCATCCAGTTATGGTAGCACCATTTGTTGAAGATGTTCTCTTTGTTCCAGCATATAAATTTGGATTGTTTGTCAAAAATCAGGTGTTCCTAGGTGTGTGGATTAATATCAGGGTTTTCAACTCTATTCCATTGGTCTATCTGTCTATTTTTGTGCCAATACCAAGCTGTTTTCAGGACTATAGCTCTGTAATAGAGTTTGAAGTCAGAGATGGTGATACTTCCAGAAGTTCCTGTATTGTACAGTGTAGGGGAAGCTGTAGCCATGCCTACTTAGGGGCTGGCTACAGGTGTGCCTGACCACATGTGTGAATCCCATATAACATGGACTGGATACAATTCATTCAAGACTTTCACTATACTAACATTTTCTTCCTACAGGACCCCACATGACTATCATCATCCCATTTCAGCAGGAAGTAACTTGGAGGATGCTAAGCCCCCTTTCCCCATTGTTGTCACTTAGGATAGTGTATATACCTAGTTAGGGATAGCTTCCTATTGTTTATGGTTGGGATTGGAAGGAGGTGTTCAGGCTTGGACACCTCTTTCAGATGACTTTAGAGTTTATTTAAAATAGATAGTTAGGATGTGACACAAGCAGATTGTTGTATCTTCTTATATTTTACCTTTATGATTGTTAATTTTGGATACTTTAAACTGTTAAGTTTTAATCCTCTTTTAGACTAAAAGGGGAATTGTAGGGGAAGCTGTAGCCACGCCTACTTAGGGGCTGGCTACAGGTGTGCCTGACCACGCTTGTGAGGGAGTGGTCAGGGGACGTAGGGTGACTGCGTTTTTCGGTTTCTCTTTTGGGCTTGCGTACAGACTGCTGCCATGCCGGCTGGCTAGGTCACTCTGTAAGTAAGGCTTTTCCCTATTAAATACCCTTATATTTCTACCTGACTCCATATTGGTAATTTCCCACTATAGTACAGGGTTGTTTTGGCTATCCTAGGCCCTTTTTTCCCTCCATATAAAGTTGAAAATTGTTCTTTTAAGGTCAGTGAGGAATTACGTTGGGATTTTGATGGGGATTACATTGAATCTGTAGATTGCTTTTGGCAAGATTGCCATCCAAGATCCTACCTATCCAAGAGCATGGGAGATCTTTCCATTTTCTGGTATCTTCTTTAATTTCTTTCTTTAGAAACTCAAAGTTCTTATAGTACAGGTCTTTCACTTTTTTGGTTAGTGTTACCCCAAGGTATTTTATGTTGTTTGTGGCAATTGTAAAGGGTGATGTTTCTCTGATTTCTTTCTCCACCAATGTGTCATCCGTGTATAGTAGGGCTAAAGATTTTTTTGAGTTAATCTTGTATCCTGCCACTTTGCTGAAGGTGTTTATCAGCTGTAGGAGTTCCCTGGTAGAGTTTTTCGGGTCACTTATGTAGACAATCATATCATCTGCAAATAGTGAGAGTTTGAGTTCTTCCCTTCTGATTTATATTCCCTTGATCTCCTTTTGTTGTCTTATTGCTCTAGCTAGAACTTCAAGGACAATATTGAAGAGGTATGAGTTTGTTGAATGTGTTTTCTGTGCCTTTGAGTTGGATTTCTTCACCTTCTATACCAATTATTCTTAGGTTTGGTCTTTTCATGGTATCCCATATTTCTTGGATATTTTGTGTTACAGATTTGTTGGACTTAAGATTTTCTTTGGTTGATGAATCTATTTCCGCTAGTGTGTCTTTAACTCCTGAGATTCTCTCTTCCATCTCTTGTATTCCGTTGGTTATGCTTAAATCTGTAATTCTTGATCATTTACCCAGCTTTTCTATTTCCAGCATTCTCTTAGATTGTGCTTTCTTTATTGTCTCTATTTTAGTTTTTAGGTCTTGAACTGTTTCCTTGAGAGATTTGTTGCTATCTTGTATTTTTTTGGTATGTCTTTTTATTCCATTTCTTTAAGGGATTTTCTCATGTCCTCTTTGAGGTCCTCTATCATTTTCCTGAAGATGTTTTTAAGGTCATTCTCTTCTGGTTCATCTGCATTGTGATGTTCTGGTCTTGCTGGTGTATGGTTTTTAGTCTCCGGTGGTGTCATATTGGGTTTTCTGTTGTTGAATGTGCTTTTACCTTGTCCTCTTCTCATCCTTTCTTCTGGTGGGTGTAGCAGGAGTTTCTTGCTCTCCTGGTGGGTATGGGGCCAAGGTTCCTTTCTGGTAGATGCAAACAGATCCAATACTCTGATGTCTGTCTTCTTCTCATGGATGGAGGTGGCACTGTTACCAGGGTCTCAGCAGTGTTTGTATGTGTTGGGTACCGCTGGGCCAGCGGATGGAGACAGAACTGCCACTGGGTCCTTGGTGTGTCGGATCCCATCGCCGAATTCGGATTTGGCGCACAGATTGCTGGTGTCAGATGACTCTGAGCAGTGACACCGAAAGGGAACCGGAAACAGCCCCTGCCCTATCTGGGCTGGTGGATGGAGGCCTTACTGCATATTTTTAAGTAAGCAGATTTACGTGTCAAAATGTGAATATTAGTTGATTAATCTGGATAGTAGATATTTCACTTCATGTTTTTGTCATTTTCCCTGTACTTTATCTTAGAACTTTTTATTTAAAAGATTGGAAGTGAACATTGTGCACCGTGTATAATAATAAAATTGAATATGAAAAGAAGGAAGGGAAGGAGAGGAAAGGAGGGGAATGAGAAAGGAAAGGTAAAAAGAAAAAGTAAAGAAAGCAGCTAAGAATGAATCATGGTGGTAGAGAGCTTTGCTAGCATGTGTGAGTCCCTGAGTTTGGAGGAAGGCAAGCAGGAAGGCAGGTAGAAGAGAGGGAGGGAGGGAAAGAAGGAGGGAGGGACTGAGGGAAGAGGAGAAGAAGGAAGTGAGGGAAGGAAAAAGGAAGAGAGGGGGAGAGAAGAGGGAAAGGAAGGAATCCATTAGTAACACCAGTAAGAACACATAGGACCAAAGGTCACTTTGGATGGAGTCAGCAGATTCAGCCAAAAGGGTGAGGTATGACTTGATGTATTAGTTAAAGTTTTCTAGAAGAACAGAACTGATAGAATGAACACATCTTTAAATGAGAATTATTACATTGGCTTACATGGTGCATTCTGGGTAGTAAGCAATGACTGTCTTCCAATTGGAGAGGCTGAAGTCACAGCAGTCCATGCTAGATACCCCAGTAGTCCCAGCCTAACACTGAACACCTAGAAGACTCCTGGAGAGCCACTGGTCCATGTTGAAAGTCAGAAACACCGGGGTTCTGATACCAGCAAAGGAAGGCTTCTGTAGGAGCAGCAGGGCAAATGAACTCATCACCAAGGTGCACAGGCAAACATGCCAGGAGCAAAAGCCATTCCCCTTTTGGTGTCTTTCTATCTGGCTCCCAGCTGAAGGTGCAGTATACATTTTGAGTGTCTTCCCACTTCCATTACTATAGTCAATAAAACTCCTCACAGACATTTTGAGAGGCTAATCTTAATGTAGATGTGGGAAATTAGATCCCCACTGTATTCTAACAAATTCAAGAGGCCAGTGAAAGAAGCAGTTTTTAGCAGAAAGGGATGTCTGCATAAAGAAAAGGCGAGAATGGCTGGTGTGCTGATTGGGTACAAGACAAGGGATTTTAGTCTCCCCAGCATGAGACATTCATGGCCCTGTCCCCATAGTCTTGGATTTCCCCCTTCTCAAATTCCTCTTCCTACTGGGTAGGATGCAAAGCCTTTTCTAATGAATAATTTGGGACTTGAGACTGCCCCCTCTTTTCTGATTGTGGACTCACTCATATAGCAGACTACCCTTAACTTCTCAAGTCCTAGAATTCCAAGATGAGTAGCCGCCAGCTACCTTCTAGGGGAGAGGGGCCCAGTGCCTCTTGCCTGTCTGTACCTCTGTTGAACTCTAAGCACACCTCATACTGAAAATGGACCATGCTTATCTCTTAATTAATTCCAGATCCCCCAAGAGGACAATGAAGATTAATTATCGCACTTGGAATGAGGAGTGGAGAGGCTGATTCGAGAGAGAAGAACCCTGCTGAAACCAACTCTCATCTGTAAATCTAGGAGAGTAAACTTCATGAGCCCTGAGAGCATGTTCAAAAGTATACTGTCTTCATTAATGCAAACCACAAACAACATTTGGATACCTGCTACCTGAGACAAATGTGCTAGACTACAGGTGCTAGCAGGCAGGATGGACATCCTTCCCAGAGTTACCATTTCCCCCTTAGTTATCCTTACATACGAGGGATATAATGCAACTTGAGTCTACCCTTTCAGCTGTTCAACATCTTTAGAGTGGGAATCCCCATCTCATGCTGCTCTGTGTCCAATGTATGCCAGCATGATGCTGCTGGGGGCACCCATTCAATACTAATTTAATCATCAAAGTAGTGATTGAGAGCCTTAATCATCAGAGTAGTGATTGTGACACTGTAGAGAACATGGTTCCATTGTCTGGAGCTGCAAAGAGAAAGGGATCTTCCTCCTAAGGGACTTTCAGGATGATGGGGCACTAAGTTGTCATAACTCAGTCACTACACAGGAGGAGCCACTGAGAGCTAGAGCATGAATGCCACCCTGGCTAGAGGATTCATTAAGAGGCAGCCACTCAGAAATGTGGCTTCTGTGAGTGAACAGTCATTTTTGTCCTGTGATATGTGCTTTTGTGGGAGGGAATGGGTAAAAAATGGCAGATCCGACATTAAAGGGCAATACTGACTTTTCTATCTCCCCCCTTACTATGCCACCCTTATATATTATTTTGATTTATTTATTTGTTAGTTTGTTTGCGTTCAAGACAGAGTCTCACTATGTTGCTCTGGCTGTCCTGGAATTAACTATGTAAACCAGGCTGGCCTTGAACTCACAAGAGATCTGCCTGCTTTCACCTTCCAAGTGTTCCGATTAAAGGCATGTACCACAACAACATAAGAAACAAAATATAATCAGAAACCACCAACTAAGCCTTTTCTGTTTTAACCATTGTTACATGTTTCTTCAAATTAAAGATTAAAACAAAATCCCAAGTTTTTAAAAATAAAGTTCTCTGTGTTAGTAATTTATTTTTTAATATTTTCAATAAGACATATGCTGAATTCACATGTAATGTTAATCATGTAAGTGGTTATTTTCTACCTGTGGCAACTCTGGAGTATCCTGAAACTGAAAATGAACTTGCTCATACCCATATTCTTAACCTGGGGGGAGAATGAGGCAGATCCAGGATGAGCTGAGCTTACAAGTCATGATCTGTCATTTCAAACTGACACAGGAGCCTTATATAGAATGCCAAAGAAAGTCACTGAATGTTACAGTGATGGTGATGACACTAGTAATGATAATTGGAAACAGGAATCTGGAATGGTAACTATGCCTTATAAGCTGTAAGCACTAGATATGTGTTAACTTATCTGATAGAAACCATATGATGTAGATTTCTAGTTTGAAAGCCCTCCATTGAAGAAGTCAACATTTCCTTTCTGTTACTGCAAAAATCTCTTCTGTAGATTCTGGGCCAGCCCACATGAAATGAACCTGCTGTTTCTCTTATTTGATCCTAAGAAACACTGTTGAAGTTAAGTGTATTTAAACATACATGGAGGGAAAAATAATACACAAGAATTGGTCATTCATACAGGAAAATACCAAAATACCAATAACAATAAGAAGGTGTTAGAGATTCCAGTCACAAGTTACAGGAATGGAACCTGGAGATACATCTGAAATACTCTTTCTTTAAGGACATACAATGCTTCTTTGAAAGTATTTTATAACAGTTGTTGAAATATTTTTCTTTATTCTTAGACAATTTCATACAATATAAACACATTTTGATTATATTTATCTCTTATTGCCCTCTAATATTCTTCCTACTCCCTCTGGGACACTTTCTTCCTAACAGTTACTTTAACATCTTAAACAATAACCCACCAAGTTTAATTAAAGTTGTTTGTATGGGCATGGGTGAAAGTTTATCTACTGGATCATAGGCAATTTGCCAGTTGTAGTCAGACTTTTATTTGGGCCACCAGCTCACAAAATACTACATGGAAACTTGTTATTAATTATGAAATCTTGGCCTTAGCTTAGGCTTGTTCCTAACTAGTTCTTATAACTTAAATTAACCTATATTTTTAAATCTACATTTCTCCCTGTGGCTTGTTACCTCATCTCTGCACTGCTTATCCTGCTTCCTCCATGTCTGGCTGGTGACTCCCTGTGTGCCTAGATAACGTCTCTGCTTCCTTTCTTTCCCCAGAAATCCCACCTGTCCTCTCCTGCCTGGTTATTGGCCTTTCAGCTTTTTTTTTTTTACACCAATCACAGCAACACACCTTCACACAGTGTACAAATATTCCCGAAACAACCCAACAAGCAGTGGCTATACTACTGACAGAAAAAAGAGGCCGCTCCTATAACAATAGCTTCCCAGCTAGTGGCAGGCTTTATGTCCTCATTGGCCATCCATCCTGAAATGTTGACTGTCCCAATCTTGTGCAGATCTTGTTCTAGCAACTATAGCTGCTGTGAGTTCTTTAGTGTAACACCTAGGCCATGTCCAGATTACTTATCAAAAGATCACAAGAATGTCCTCTAGCCCAGTGGCAGCTGGAATCCTTGCTTCCTTCTAAAATCTTTTGAGCCAGGCTACTACTGTCTGCATGTCTGTCAGCACTACAGTCTTTCAGGCTCATACTAGAACAGCCCATTAATCCCTGCTTGCAGCATCCAACAGCTTTTCTAGTCCAAAGATCCAAAGCCTTCCACACTTATAAAAATCAAAACAAACAACATGGTCAGGTTCATCACTGCAACAGCCCATTATCTGGTAACAACTTTGGTGTTTGCCAGTTTCTGTTGCTGTGATGAAACACCATGAGCAAGACAAGTTATAGAAAGAAGAGGTTTGGGGGCTTACAGTTCCAGAGATGAGACTTCATCATGGTGGGAGGCACAGCATCAAGTCACAGGCATAGTGGCTAGAGCAGGAAGCTGAGCGCTCATGTCTTCAGATGGAAACATTTAGCAGAGAGGACTAATTGGAAGTAGGGTAATACCTTAACTCTCAAAGATCTCTCATGGTATATTCCCTCCAGAAAGGTGAAATCTCTTAGCCCCTCTCCCCCAAACTGGGAACCAAGTGTGTAAATGCCCAGGACTATGAGGGGACATTTCTTATTAAAACCACAATATCTCATAAACCATATAGAAAGGGCATCACTAAACTCTTTTTTATGAAGCTAATGCTACCCTGATACCCAAAGTAGGTAATGATGGGAAAAAATGGAAAGAAAAAGAAGATATAGACCAATAATCTTGATGAACACAGATACAAAGGTTTTCAACAGTATATTTGCATATTGAATTCAACAACAACGTCAAAAAGCTCATGATCAACTTGTCTTTAGTCTAGAAATGGAGGGATGGTTTAATATTTATAAATCAAATAATATAAATTACATAAATGGATAAAAGAACAAAAATCATCCCAATAGATGCAGAAAATCCTTGTGAGAAACTAGACTTTGCTTCATGATAAGAGTCCTGAATACATGCTCTATCTTGGGGGAAAATACCATGTGCTTCCGAGAAGAATGAATATTTTGTAATGTTTAGATAGAGTGGTCTGCAGATGTCTATTGTAATGTTTTGATAGAGTGGTCTGTAGATGTCTATTGTAATGTTTAGATAGAGTGGTCTGCAGATGTCTATTGTAATGTTTTGATAGAGTGGTCTGTAAATGTCTACTAGGTCCATTTCATCTGTGATGTCATTTAATTCACTATTTCTCTGCTTTCTTTTTGGAAGAACTGTCAATTATTGAGAGTGGGTCATTAAAGCCATATCCTATTACCATGTTAAGGTTGATCTGTAATTTTCATCTAGTAGTATTTGTTTTATGAAATTGGGCATGCCTCTGTTTGGGGTATAGCATCTGCTGATGGCTTGTTCCCTTAGTTGGTATGAAGTGAGCATCTTTATCTTTTTTCTTATATCTGTTTTGTCAGTCATGGGAACAGTGGCATCTACTAGAGCCATTTGGTTAGAATACGTGTTTTCATTCATTCATTCTGAAGAAATGTCAATCTTGGCAGAGAGGTGCAATTCTTAAAGGAAACAAGGAGATGGCTCCTTGCTTTCTTTTTATTTTAATTCAGTTTACTAGCTGTGTTTGTTGACTGGGGAAGTGCAACTATTAATATCCAGAGTAATTATTGAAAGTTGTATGTGTATTCCTTGTTGATTTTGGAGTGTTGAGTTTTTATTTTTTTCTTTCCTTGTATCAATGTTATTCTAGTATGGTTTATTCTTTCCTGTGGTCACATGGTTCAATTTTATTCTTCACTTCAGCCAAAGAATTCCTTCAAGTATGTTCTGTTGTGCTACCTTGGTGGTAACAAATTCCTTTAGCCTATTCTTATAATAGAAAGGTTTTGTTTCTTCTATTGTGACTTAGATTTTTTTTTTTGGTAGAGGAGTCTGGGTTGGCTGTTGTTCATTCAAATTTTGAAATAAGTCTCTTAAAGCCCTCTAGGCTGTTTCAGTGGGCAAATCTTCTGGACCCACCCTTTGTATGTGACTTTATATGTGACTTCAATCAATGTACTTGTTTGTTCTGTATATTTAGTGTTTCAAGTATAATATGGCACACAGGGGTTCTTTTCTAGCCTTGTTATAAATCTTTTTAATATCTGGACTGACATCTATTTTTCTAACTCTTGGAAATTGTGGTTATGATTCCTTTGGAAATGTTTTCCATGCCTTTAGAACATGATTCTTCTTGTCCTTCCATGCCCACAGTCTGTAGGTCCGGTCTTTTCATAGACTTGAGTGTATCTTGGATTCTTACTAGTAAGTTCTTTGTTTTGTTGAATTATCCCAGTTCCCTCCCCTTGTCTTTAGGCCCATATATTCTGTCCTTTCTTTGATTCTTTTTAACTTTAAAACGTTCCATCATTTTTTATATGATGCACTATGTTTTTCATTTCTGGTATTTTGTATTGGTTTTCTTCAGCATTTCTGTACTTTTTAGCATTATTTATTTTATTTATGTGCATTGGTGTTTTGCCTGCATGTATGTCTGTGTGAGGGTGCTGGTTCCCCTGAACTGAAGTTACAGACAGTTGTGAGCTACCATGTGGGTGCTGGGAATTGAACACTGGTCTTCTGGAAGAGGAACAAGTGTTCTTAACTGCTCTCTCTCCGGCCCCACATTTCTATATCTTTGTTGAATTCTTTTCTTTTCATATTTTGTGCTGAATTTTTGTATCATTCAACTCTTTGCATTCTTGATTAGGATATGTTCTTATTTAATTTATTTGAATGCATTTATTAATCTTTTGAGTTCTCTGGAATTTCATCAAACTCTCACTGGATGCTGTTTTTATAGGATTAGTAAATTTTAGAGGAATTATGTTGTCTTTGCTTCCTTTGTTTCTTGTGGTAGTATGTTAGGGTTTACATATCTAGAATTATTTGTTTTTTTTAATTATCTAAATTGTGTCAGCTTAACTGTTTGCAATGTTAAAATGGTACAATTGGATGTGGTAGGGTTGAAGTGTGCACTTTGGAAAATAGCTCCTCCATCCAGGAACCCAGAAGACCTGGATTCCCTGAGTACAACATAACTATAAGATTAACAACAGCACTTGGATAATACTGCTATATAAATATATTAGCCAGTTAGCAACAGTGGCTTTCATGGTTATCTATGGACTGTGAAAAGACTGTCTTGTGTTTTTTATAAGGTTTATCTGGGAAATTATAAAGTCTCACAGCTTAACAGTATATTAACTTATCATATTGTCCTATGCATGTAGTTTAGATTCAAATTTCTTTTATTAGGGAAGTAATGTTTTCTTTTATCTTTGAGATTATGTATGACTACATCATTCCTCCTGTCTCCTTCCTGTCTTCTAGCCCTCCCATATATCCCTCCTTGCTCTCATTCCAATTCATTTTTCATTGTCATTACATGCATATGTCCCTAAACATAACCTGTATAATATTAATTATACAATATTGTCTTTTGTGCCAAACAAGCTGCCTTCTTCATGGCTTCAGTTGCACCTGCTTGCTGAAGAAGATCTCAGCTGTCCTTGTTGACTATTGGTGTTCCTTATAAAAGTAGGGAGAGGTAGGTAGACAGTGTCATTGGACTTTACCTGAGTATCCAGCCACTTCTGACTACTTTTATGTAATTCTACTCTAGGCACACACACACACACACACACACACACACACACACACACACACACACACACGCATGCGCACATATGTATGTAGCAGGAAGACTAGGGAGAGGGAATATCACCTGAGCAGCTATAGGAAAGCCAACATCCATACTAGGTGAAGACTTTTCAGTATGGTTGATCCCAGATCGCGTGCACTCCTGTTAGTAACCCCTCACCCAAGCTCTGTAAGAAAACCCAAGAAACTCATTAGTTCCCCAAGGTGAGCTTTGGTTTGTCATTGGGAACTTAGGAGAAGGTACACATTGCTTAGTCCCCTCAGGGAGAATATTCTCACATCAGATGGTATATTTCTTTTCTACTGTTACTATGTCTAATGGTATTAGGGAAAAATAAGAAAATAGAAGAAAAATTTAAAGAACAATAAAAATAGAAATGTTTTTAGGAAAAAAGATTTGTGTATGAAGATTAAGAACACTGTACATTTCCAAAATTGAAAAGAAAAAAAAAACTAAAATGCTTTAACAGGTTATAAGGATCTAATAAAATTATTTTAAGTGTGTAAAAGATGAGGTTTAGAGATGTTATATTCTTCTTGATAAGGAAATGTTGTCCAAGTGTAGGACATCATGAGCTTGGCTCAATTCAACATATTGGTGCCTACATGCACCCAAGAAGACAAAGTCCTGTCTCTTAATGCTGGGGCCAAATTTAACCATCTATGGAACATACACTTTGAAAAGTTTCTTCTCACAGTTGTAACATGTCCATCTGCAACTTAGTCTTCTTTGTTCCTTGTTTAAAGGAGACTATCAGATACTCTGTTAAACTCACATGTTTTGGAGAAATTATTCAGGATACCTAAATGATACCTTGGGGCATGAATGGACAATCTTACAAGACAAGACCTGATTGTAGATTAGCCACCCGCCCTCCCTAGGACAAAGAGAAGGTAACATGGCATAATCAGTATCCATGGCACAGGAGAGATAACAGGCAGTGCAAACAGAATGTATGTTATATAGGGAGGCAAAAGGGCTAAAGTGTAAAGGAAAACTAAAGAAGGGTACATAAGGTTACATCTCACTGTGCTTGGGCCTTGGCCTTTGGAAGAGAATGCACTGAGCCAGTACTGGCATGCACAGATGCTGTTTCCTGGCTTAGAGTCTCAGTGTCCTGCCTCTGTGTGAGAATCCTACATTTCTCAGGGGTACTTGTTCTGGATTTGGAGACAGCGATTTCATCTTCCTTGCCACTGGGATACAAACTCTAGGATGCCAGGTAAGGTGACCTCACCTGGCACCAGTGAACTGATTGATTTGGTGGGGGCTAGCCCTCCTGGCATGCTGGGACAAGGACTCCAGGAGCACAAAGGAGTCAGTCAGAACCAGGAACCAGCCAAGGGAGTGCCACCCATCAGACTGGCAAAAAACATGGTTTGTTTTGGCATGCTTGCTTCTAGAAGCACAATGGAAGCCTGATTACTTCCCTGGGCTGCCCAATTAGCCTCACAGGGAACAGAACTGTGACTTGAAGATCCTGGAGATATGTGTGAATGTGAGTAAATAAGATGGATAAGTTTTAACTCAGCCAAGGGTTGGGGTTGAGACTCATGTAGAGTCTTTATCTATGGGTCCATGGAAACCTTCATATGGCTTATAGTGGCTGTCTGGTTGCATCCTGACATTGGGGTTTATACATTGCTAGAAGGTACCTGAAATATCTTCTTGTCCTGCCAGGTTCCGCTGCCCTTCAACCCCAAATAAACACACAGACACTATATTAGTTATAAAACTGTTGGTTGATGGCTGGGGCTTCTTATTGGCTAGCTCTGCTTAAATACTAACCCATTTCTATAAATCTATGTATTTCCATGTGGTCTTGGCTTATTGGAGAAGGGTCCCAGACCTTTTACTTCTTCCTCAGCTACATGGCATCTCTTTGCAGTGCCTCTCTGCCTACCTTTCCCAGAATTATTCCCATCTCCTAGCCCTACCTATCTTCCTGCCTCTATTGGCTAAACAGCGTTTTATTCATCAACCAATAAGAGAAGCATATATACAGAAGGATATCCCCCATCAATGGAGAGTGGATGGAGATGGACAAAATGATTGCTAATCCCCCCTTCCCTCCTCTTGTATGTGACTGTCATTTTTGAAAAGAAATGGGTTGAAAATAGTAAACGTATCCCTGTAGAAGGCATGGTTTAAAAAATTAACAAAGAAATATTTCAGGAGATTATAGTGTTGACTCCTGGAAAAGTTCAGACATTCTGTAAAATTGACCAGCCTTTGTTAAGAACATGTTGGCTTTCCAAAGGGTCTTTAGATTAAAGAACTAGTTAGCAGAGTGTTGAGTCATTTGGGGGGAATCCAAGCATATGTGTATATGTACCTTGTGTTTGTAGTACCCACAAAGGCCAGAAGGGGGCATCGAAGAGCCTTGAGCTGGAGTTAAAGAGGTTGCTCAATTTCCATATGTTGACTGCTTTTAAGACATAGTGATCTCTTAACTGCTTTGGCTAACAGCCTGTCTGAAGAGAACTGTACAGTTATAATGGCCCAGATGATAGCTTTCTCAGAATACAAACCAAGGCCCAAGAAGCTCCTTCTGTCTTGGAAGCCAGAGGACGTTCCTTGCCTTATTTACCATTGCATCCCTGACTGCTGTCTGTACTCCCCATGCCTACCACAGCCAGAGGCCATCCACAACTCCGAAACCACATCAACAAAGCCATCCAAGACACTACTGACTGTAGACACTCCAAAGCCACCAGTTCTAACCCTATATACTCAGGCTGGGAAGTACCAGGGGGACCCTGCTGGCAGCCCTGCTCCTCAATAGTGCTGAGGGACCCTGGAAATGCAGTTGAGAGAAATGACTATGATCAAGATGGTCAGATGTAAGGGGGAAATGCACTTTCATAGATCAGCCTTTGGCAACATCTCATCTCCTAAGCTGGAAAAATCTAAATTCCCTCATCCACTGAGAAACCTAGGCTATGACTGATCTAATATAATATACCATCCAGACATACAAACCCACTTGGACTAATTGCTACCAGCTTTTCCTGACTGTTTAACATGAAGAATACTATTTAATTATTTAGGTGACTTTGAAATGGTTGGAGGAACCCACCCTGGCAGGGACAATTGTTGTAATTTAAGAAAAGCAGTGCATGAGAGAAAGATGCCATGAGACATCAAGCAGAGGTTTTTTTTTGGGGGGGAAGGGATCATAAAAAGGGGAAAGGGGTGGGAGTAGACTCGCCTCCAGAGACAGGAACAGAAGGAGAGAGGAAAAAAGAAAGAGGGGGAGAGAGGAAAGAGTGGGAGAGAGAGAGGGGAGAGGTGAAGGTACCAGCTCCCCATTTCGGCAGCCATAACAGCCTAACACATGCTTGCCTGACCTTGCCTTGGTCACTAGGAGGTCAGATGCATGCCTCGTGGCAAGGAACGAATCAGAAGTTAGCTGGTGGTGCTATGCTTTACGGCTCTGGGTGTGCTTTATGGACAAGTGCACAGCAATGATGTGAAGAGCATAGCAACCACCCTGGGAGGGCCTATGGGCCATAACAACCAGTTGATCAATCAACACAGGGCAAGTCCTCCAAGCCTGGAGGCACACCAATCCTGAGCCTGTGCGTACCCCTAGACACTCCCTTTACGCTGCCCTATAAGATCTCTGTCCCGTGGTTTCTCGGGGTCTTTTCCCAGCTATCCACCATGGTGGATGGATGAAAGGCCCCAGATAATGGGATTAGCTCGTTAAACAACTGCAATAAAACCTCTTGCTGTTTGCATCAAGCCTAGTGATTGGGGTCACTGCAGTCCTGGGCCAAGATCCTGGGGGCCTGAGCCTCTGGGGGTCTTTCAGAGGGAGAGAGAAAGTGTGGAATAGAGAGAGGGAGAGAAAGAACAAAAGAGAGAAAGTTGGGAGGTGGGCAGAGCCCTTTTAAAAACAAGGAACATAGTTGTGGAGGAGCACAGATCATGTCCCCCCAGGAGGGGGACTGGCCCTGGGAGGAAGCTATGGAGGCAAAGATTCAAATGTTTACTGAGGAAAACAATTGGCTGCCCAAACTCACAACAGATGAAGTCATCACACTGGCAGACCTTGCCCAAAAGGGGATAGGACACTGGATACATAATGGGAATACCACTGAAATTATTGGGTAACACTTTTCCCACCCTGCATCTTTTTACTTTAAGAGGTCTTTGCTGTTAAACAATAAATGGGATCTTGCTTGACTTGACTTCCTGTTGCGTCTGATTGTCTCCAGGTTTCTGGGAGGCTTCGAGACTGGCAAACAGCACACTGTACCCTCTCCAACCTCTACCCAGGGGGTCCCCAGAGACCCTCAGCACATAGTGAATATGCACAGGTGGTGCTCTTAGTGGCTGCAGCTGAGGGTGTATCCTATCAGAACCCCAAGGACAGGCCAGTTAGGATGCCTGAATACTAACAACAATGAATACCAAGGTGTGAGAATGACCCCATAGCCTCATATATTTATTTGAATATTTGGCCCCTAGTTTGTGAAACTGTTAAGACACCAGAATTAGTTCTCCAAGGATCATACCTAATGGTACTCTAATGATAAGGATTGAATGCTAACAAGAGGTTCTTTTCAGTGACTTTCAGGAAGGAGGAACAAAGGTCATGAACATGACCAAAATCTCAGTGGTGCTCCAGGGATCTGAAGAAAGTCCAAGCTATGTAAAACATTCCCCTTTTCCCCTTTGACCCAGAAGTGAATGAGAAACAGCAAATGACTAAGATGGTCAGACCCAAAGGGACATCTGATGTAAATTACAGAAGTTAGAAGGCTTCCTTGGAATGAATGTCAGCCAACTATTAGACATTGTGATGAAAGCATGTGTCAGCTGAGACCAAGGAAATATCAGAGGTGAACTCCCATCAGAAGCAAACTCAAAAATGTAAAAATGTTGCTCAGCTTGATGCTGCATTGGTGGAAAGGTCAGTGCACACATGGAGAAACGCTCTGCAGGGCCAGGACCAAGGCTAGGGAAGGAACTGACAGGAAGGACTGCCTCATCTATGAATAAGGTTGGGACCAATGTGCTTGTTTCTCCCAAGAAGGCCACTGGAAGAATAAGTGTCCCCCCAAATCAGAGAATTACTACTCATCTCCTGGACAGAAGGGGAGAAGCCAGGTCATTCAGGGGTAACAGCAACCAAAGCAGTGACTGTATGAGGCCTCCCAAAGATGGTTTTGCTGGCCTGGTTGCCATGGAAACTGTAAAGCATTTGGAATGAACTTCATTTTGTTAGCCCTTTCTAAGCCCCCAGGAGGCTTTGTTCTGAATGGTTGTAGGGAGTCAGCCCATTGACTTCAGGTCAATTCCAGGACAGAGCATTTCATGGTGACCCAACCTGTAACTTCCCTTTCTAACAGGGACATGCCACTTGGTGGAAGCCACAAGTAACTAAGCTGTTCACTCCTTCTTACCATACTGACAATGAAGTTTAGGTGACCATGAGATTGAATTCCTATACTGTCCTGATGGTCCTATCTATGCCTTTAATGGGTTGGGACATATCTTCCAAAGTCAAGTAGCCCTGAACCTAGGGAAATCACAAGTAAAATTCATGATTCTCATGGCCCCCACAAGGAGAAGGATGGCACCTTTACAGTCTCATAGAGGCCACAACAAGGATCTGAGCTTCCCTTTGAGGTACCTAGGGCATGGGCTGAAGATATCCTCCTAGGCTGTCCCAGAACTACCACCAACAGTAGTAGACCTAAGGCCAGGGGCTGGGCCTTTCATCTCTCATAAGGCACAAACTGGGTTCCAGATGAGTGAAGAGTCATAGAAGAAATCACAGATAAGATGAGAAAAATTGCTAATGTCCTAGGCTGGACCTAGAAAGGCAGGAACCATGGAGAATTGTTTGGGAATAATTTTCTGTATTTCAGGTTACCCAGCTTGGGGCAGGGGGTGAGAAGATGCAGCACCAACAACTCAGGCAGTGAGTAGCAGAGCCTGCTGCAGACTCATTTTTTTAAGGAAGTTAGGCCTGCCTTTATACCCCCTCCCAAGGTCCCATTGGCTCAGGCAGCTGACTCTGCTGTGTTGTCCTTTTCTCATTGGTGTCTCTGCTCAGGTGTCTCTTTGTCAGCAGTCTCTGGGCATAGAGGCAGGCTTGGCTCAGGGAGGAAGTGACTGTAGCGCATGCTCATGAGGGCTGACCTGGGCACCTGGGCAGAGTGACTGCCGCTTGGGAAGGCTGGCTGGCAGTTTCTCCTACTTTGGAGGATTCAAACTCCTCATAGGTATGATACTTTTAATTTGTCTGATCGTACCCAGTGTGGCTCCCATGGTTATAAGAGCTGTCTCTAGCAACATTGAGGCCATGGTCGAAAGATACAGACCACACAAGTAATGATATTATGAAAATATAGCCCCTTAAGTTATGGTGATGCTCTTTGACCCAGATGGGTGTTCTGATCATCAACAAGGCCCTTTGTAAAGGGCCCTCCCAGAATGAAGGGAAGGCAATGTGGAATAATCATACCTATGTGTGTATGAGTGACTCTGTCACAACTCTACAGCAGAGACTACCCAGCCAGAATGCAAGTTACTGTCACAGGAAGACCAACGAGCTCAACTGTAAAGGAGGACTAAGGAGGGGTACACAAGGCTACACCCTGTTGCTTTGCGGGGCTCAGCCTGTGGATACGAATTCACTGAGCTGGTCCTTGCACAAATCAATGCTGCTCCCTGGAAGAAAGCGTCAGCGCCCCATCTCTCTGTGTAAGAATCCTACAGCAATGGGCTGATATTTCTCTCTTAATGTTAATTAGATGCTGATGTCTGATTGTGCCCTCAGAAGAAATGAAATCCAGATTCCACTCAGTTTGGGCCCATAATGTCAACTCCATCAGGAGTTACATCTGGTGCATGGACAGGGGCATCTGTAGCTGGGAAAGCTCTGCCAATGAGGCAGCTGCTTTAGTTGATTTCTTGTACTATTTCCAGGCATTCCCTTGCAGGAGTCTGATGTAACAAACAGTTAATTGCACAGTTACACTTTAATCTGTCAAATAAGACTTTGTCAGTCTAGATGCAAAATAAGACCATTTCTCTGACTTTATTTCTCAATGTTCCCCAGGAAAGTGTAATAAAATAGGCCTAACAGCTGACCTCTGAACTTGCACTTTAGCCAATGAAAACTCAATTTTTGAGCCAGACTGATGGCCATCTCAATGGTGTATGCCTTGTAGTAGACAAGAGTGGTAAAGGAATCATCACCGACTTCATTAACAGCTGTGAGATTCCAAAGCCTTCTATGAAATAAAAACTACCACAACTGCCCTCTTAATTACACATTCAGTAAGAATTACAATTATACTAACCTTGCCACTTTTGAAAGGATAGGACATCGGAAAACAGGTGCCCTGCAAAGGTATGCATCTAAGAGAACATTCCACAAGCAACAGAGTTAGTGCAAGAGGTTCATTGTGGTGGTGGTGGTGGTGGTGGTGGTGTGTGTGTGTGTGTGTGTGTGTGTGTGTGTGTGTGTGTGAGAGAGAGAGAGAGAGAGAGAGAGAGAGAGAGAGAGAGAGAGAGAGAGAGGCCATGTTGGAGTTGGGGCATGAGAGAGGCAGGCAGGAAGAGAGGCAAGAGGAACAAGAGAGGCAAGAGGAACTGAGCAAGAGACAAGAGAGCAAGCTGTGCTCTGGCAGGCACTTTTAAGGGAGGCATAGGTCACATAGCTGACTGTGGCGAGGTCATAGGTGATGACGTAACTGCTTTGGTATCAGAGACAGGTTGCTGCTGTGGCAGAAACTAACATAGTCCTTTACTGTCATGGCAGGGAAGCATGGCCGCACACAGGCAGACACATGTGCTGGAGGAGTAGCTGAGAGTTCTACATCTGAATCCACAGGCAGCAGGAAAAGAGAGAGACACTGGGCCTGGCTTGAGCATTTGAGACCTCAAAGCCCACCCCCAGTGACACACTTCCTCCAACAAGGTCTCACCTCCTAACAGTGCCATCCCTATGAACCTATGAGGGCCATTTTCATTCAGACCACCACAGGGGGCTACTTCTTTCTCATGAAACCTGCTGAGAGGACAAAGTTTGTGTGAGAAGATAAGGTAGGAGGGAGGATCCAAGGGTCTTAGGAAAATGCCTAACCCACTGTGAGTCTGGGTTTCTCTTCTCATTCTGACAGGAGATATCAGCCTGCTTTAATAAAGCTTTCTTGATTTCATTCGCTCCACTGGCTGATGTCTTTCCTGAACAGTCAATATTTGCCTGTCCCACAGAACACCCCTGCTAATACCAGGATCCCTGTTATGGGAGAGCTGTACTAAAGAACTGGGGGCAGTTATGGCAGCGTGGGGCACACAGACACATCCCGCTAATTCAGAGAGTAGCCCCCCGAACTTAAGAAAAAACACACCTGAGTTGCAGCATCCAGTAGTCTTTAGGAGCACTTCCTTAGGTCCTATCTGGTTACTACATCTTATTGGGGAAACTAAGGCTCCCTTTGGGGGTTCTTAGTCTCATAAATAAAGGAATTTAGAAATGGACTAAAAATGAAACGAGGACAATTTTATTATATGTTAAGAGAAAATGCTGTACAGGTTAGGTTAAAACAAAACAAAACAAAAAACAAAACAAACAAAACTGGCAACTATCAGGAGGCTATGGAGAGAAAATTGTGCCTTTTAAATTAGACAGTTTATTAAAACAAGAAAAAGAACTCCCAAGAATGGAGGTGAGCTAGTGAACTGAAGAAAGAGCCCAGAGTACCTGGGCACTTGGGGCATGGTCTTTTATAGTCTGATAGTCTGTCCTACTGTTCTTCTTTATTTCATACATTCTCTATTAGCTGGATGATGCTGGGAAAAAAAAAAAAAAAAAAGGGTTTCCAGAGCTCTGAAAACTGCTTCTTTCACATGCTCATCTGGATGAAGAACTTTTTAAAATTTTTCCTTCCAGCTCTCCTATCATAAACCTGTGCTGTCTCACTTATCAAGAAAAATTGGTACCACTAGGCAAAATTCAGCCAATAAAACTTACATAGATTTTGAATTTATTGTTATTAAAATAAATTGTGACAAAGCAGAAAGGCATGAGCATGCCTGCCTGTGTTTCTGAGGTCCCACATTTATGACACAACCATTTACATTTTCTTCTAAGAAGTCAACTTATATGACCTTGGAGAGCATGTGAGAGGAAAAAAAAAAAAGTCTGCAGTCAAATTCGGTCCAGTAGTCAAATCACTAGATTTCACGTATAAAGCAAGGACTTCCTTTGGAGTCCTATGATGCTGTAAGAACCCACACTTCAAGATACGGGGACCTGGAAAGTGTGGGTGCTGCAGAGGCAAATCCTTCCATTTCAGGATTTTCTTTGGGGGTTATAAAGAGCACATACGTGTCAATCAGGGCAGTGCCTATAGTTCTACAACGTCCCGGAGGCTAATGAAGGCCTGAGAAATTGGTGTGTGAAGGTAAATCTTTGCAAACAGATTCATCTGGTACACAAAACCTTTGATAATCCAAAGAAAGGCATGGCATACTAGCAGAAGGTGGGGATTTGCATTTTACATAATAAACTAGGGGCTGCTTCTTCACTTTGAAGTGTGTTCCCTTTTGGCTTCCTGAAAGTTCCTTTGCATTAACAATTTGTACGATTTTTGGTTCTGATGAACAACATTGTTTCCGCTGAATTCTGATTAGCACATGAATGCCAGCTGTGGGCCCCGGGGAATGCAAAAGCAGACACATTTGCAATTGAATATCCACTTAACATTTGGGCTGAAGTTTGAAGTCTCAATCAATTTCCTCATCCACCACTGCTCCACTGGGACCCTTGCCCAGATGTGAGTCTCTTGGGATGTAAATGGCTTGTCTTGAGTTTTGTGCAATATTCATTGAAGAGATGGGAGATGGTGAGGTCTAAACTGCCAACTGAAATACCCCAGGGCATAAACACTTTGTTCTCACTCTACTGTG